>NC_056743.1:1126204078-1126351693 GCF_019279795.1 Protopterus annectens
CACAGTAACTTTCTCAGCCTTTAAGCTCCAGAATCAGGGACAAATCCAGAAATAACAAGGGACACTTTTTAAAATATTAGAAGTTTTAACTTGAGAAGTTAAAGAATACAAAAATATGAATTAGCATGCATTTTATGAAGTAAAAGAAGTCTATAATTATTGTAATTTAGTAAAAGTGTAATCTACCACCTTTTCTCCCGAAATTGTCAGTTTTAGGAGGGAATAGGTGAGACGATATAAAATTCTGTGCCAAAATCAGGTACAGTTAGGAGATATATTTCAGAGTTGTGACATAAGGAAACAATGATTTAAGATTATGCTGATACTCAGCCTGTCTTCTGAAAACAACTTAAATGAAGAAGTGAGAAATATCAGACTAAAACACGAGGTGAAAAATCAATTACTATTAGATGAACTTTCAAAACACTGATCTAAAGAAACAGTTTCATTCAGTTTTACATGCTGTTTTTTTTTTAATCTGGAATCTTGTGATGTAACTGCCTGATGGGAGATACTATCCTGTCACCATGGCAAAACGAAGACTTAGAAACAAAAACAAGCAACCAACACAATTTGCAGTGGCGCGCAAATCTCCATCCCTTGCCTTCCTTCCTTAGTTTTAATACTGCACTCAGGAAAACAAATTTAGGAAAGGTTAAACAAGGCAATGTAATTTAAAGTCTTAAGGATGAAATCATCAGTCAGTCTAGTGTCTGACTGCTTTCCAACAGACTTGTGTGATAACTAGGCATGGGAGTAGATGTACAAATAAAGTATTATTACTGCAGGATTCAAATAAATGCACTGAAATTACCTGCCAAAGATGGCTGCCAGTCCTTGACCTGATTTGTCAGCAATTGTTAAACGCAGTCTTAATTCTTGGCCATTAGACGGCAGTCTTGGCTATAAAACACAGCGGTTTACACATTTTGGCGGGGGGGGGGGGTTGTGTCTTGGAAAGGCAGACAAAAGGAATTACACTAATAAATTCTCCTACTGCTGGCTAAAGAAGCCAGAAAATTAGAAATGAAGTTAAAAGCTAGCCATACAAAGCAATGCATAAACTCTCCTGACACAAATGTATAAAAGCAGTATGAAACCTGCGATATTCATCTATTTGTCACATTGACTAAATATCAAACTACAACTGCATACAAGGGCTATCCATCTGCCGCTAGTAATTCTAGTGAGACAGACAAGCACAAGAGTAAAGAGGTCTAAAAATAGGTATTATGGTTACTAGATTCAGCATGCACACAACACCAGACGTCAAGGGAGAAGAGATTTTATCCTGCACCAGTGACACCACCATTTCATACATTTACTATTACCTTGAGTTATCAAACAGCTACTGCATGTAATATCATAAGGATTACTGCTGCAGTTTTTAAAATATGTATTTACTGGTCAACTGCAAAGCAATGCAGCCTGCACTTACAGGCTCCATAACAGCCTCCCAGCAGAACTGTGGTAGCATACCTATTGCTCCCATACACAGAGCATCCAGCGTATAACTCTTTGCAAAAATGTGGATGGATGATTATGTGGCAGGCTACCTGCAACAATCAACATGTTTTTACTGCACAGAGAAAATACAGCAGATTAAGACAAACAAGACAATGATAGTATTTTAGCCCATTTCAAAATGAGCAAACCTCACCAGAGAGCAAATTGATCATTATGGACAACCCTTCATCCTACTAAGAACTCTCAAGATGTGATAGGGGATTCTTCCTCCCTGCGGGGAGAGAAGCTGTTTCTTGCTGAGAGGTAATGTCAGTGAGTATTCCAATGACATATAACCTGGTAGAAGAAACCACATTAGTTAAAATGGAGACATTAGAATGAAATTACATTTTCAGTTTTTCAAAATTTAAAATGATGTTTTGCATCAAGCAGCAGGAGAGGAAGGCATACAAAGAGACTGATTCCAAGGAATTGAAAAAAATATTTGTTTCCTTCAGTAGATAATATAAACTGGAAAAAGTGGAAGATGACTGTTAAAGGAGTGAAACAAATACCTAACTCTGGACCACTCTGTTTTACAATAGCCAGAAACATCTAAACTGGAAGCTAGGATCTCTGGGTTGTGTTGGGTCATCCAGGCATGAAAATCTATGATTTTGTTGCATGTGCTTCTAATGTTTAGAGTGATTATTTTTAAACATTTAGAATGTATTTTATGGTTTGGGTTTGAATGGGACCTGGGTGGGGGTGCATGCCACCACACTAATGTATGGTGGAGAAAGACTGTTTGTTTATTATGGTGTTTTTAGAAGAGATGGGTAGAAACATTACCTTAACAATAGGACTGACATTTTTCAGTATCTGGGGGTTACAACAGTGGAACAGTCATCATCATTTTTCGGTTGTTCCCGTTAGGGGTCGCCACAGTGGATCATCTGCAGGAGCGGCCTTAGGTCAACTGGTGCCCTAGGCAAAAGGGCTCCACAGCGCCCCCCACCACACCACCCGGTGCCCCCATCCTGGTCTACCTACACCAAATAAACACTGAAAAAGCACCCCTGCTAGATCAGCGCCCTAGGCATCCGCCTAGTTGGCCCTCTAATATACTTATTCCTAATCCTGTCTACCCTTGTCACACCCAGTGCAAATCTTAACATTTTTAACTCTGCCACATCCAGCTCTAACTCCTACCTTTTTGTCAATGCCACTGTCTCCAACCCATATAACATAGCTTGTAGACCTTCCCTTTCAATCTTACTGGTACTCGTCTGTCACAAATCACTCCTGACACTCTTCTCCACCCACTCCATCCTGCCTGTACTCTCTTCTTCACCTCTCTTCCACACTCACCATTATCTGAACTATTGATCCCAAGTATTTAAACTCATCCACCTTCGCCACCTCTACTCCTTGTATCCTCACCATTCCTCTATCCTCCCTCTCATTCACACACATATATTCTGTCTTAATCCTGCTGACCTTCATTCCTCTTTTCTCTAGAGCATATCTCCATCTCTCCAGGGTCTCCTCCACCTGTTCCCTACTCTCACTACAGATCACAACGTCATCTGCAATCGTCATAGTTCACGAGGACTCCTGTCTGATCTCGTATGTCAACCTGTCCATCACCATTGCAAATAAGAAAGGGCTAGAGCTGATCCTTGATGTAATCCCACCTTAAACGCATCCATCAATCCCACCACAGATCTCACCGCTGTTACACTACCCTCGTACATATCCTGTACCACTCTTACATACTTCTCTGACACTCCCTGACTTCCTCAAACAATACTACAACTCCTCTCTAGGCACCCTGTCATATGCTTTCTCTAAGTCTACAAAAACACAATGCAATTCCTTCTGACCTTCTCTGTACTTCTCCATCAACACTCTCGGAGCAAACATCGCAAGTGGAACAGAGTAATGGAAAAAAGTTTGAAGAGATTTTTTGAGTAGCTAGTGGGAAGATGATTGATGGGTGAGGATGAAGTTATGGTTAAGGGGAGCTTACTTAATACTGAAACTGTTGGCAATGTTAGGAATGAGAGTAGGAGAATGCATAAGGTGATACATGAAGGAAATAGCATGGTTAGTGTTGTAAAAATCTTGCAGTATGGTTAGGTGAGGTAATAAGCAGTGATAAGAGTGGAGAATTAGTAGGTTTTTATAGGGAGGGATAAGAGTGAGATTTGATTAGGAAATTAGAAGAGAAGTGGGTGGAGATGGCATAAAGGGGAGGTTTGTGATTGGATAGTAAGTTAGAGACAGGATAGGAGGGTGAGTAGAGGAGGTGAAGTAAGTGAGATATAAGTGTAGATGTAGTGGGATGGGTGAGAACTGGGGGTAGTGCAGCAGAGTGGAGTGAATGCAAGGGCTGAACAGAGTGGGTTGGCCCACAGTGGAATAAATACCAGGAAAACTATCTGTAAAACTGTAGCAAAAAACAATAGGCAAGACAAATCCTGCTAATTTTAAGGACAGTAACAGAAGCTGGTAAACTGCTGTTAACACACCTAAGTTAACTGCAAAGGTCAGTATTGCAGTGACTTTGGCATGAAATAATGCTATAGTAGCTTAAGAAACAGCTGAGATGAGGGGAGGACCAATGAGGTCCTTCAATGGAATGCAGTTACTCCCCCCCCCCCCATAGATGGTTTACCACAAAAACAATCAATACGGTATAATGTTTACTGATACAAAGACAAGGTCTCTGAACTCTATATACTTGACTTGAGTCACAGCATTTAATTTTAGTGTTATGGGCTTTTTATTACCTTTCCAGGTAGTCAGAGCTTAACAGCTAACATCTCTTTTTGGTTGATGTGCAGATGTATTCGGCTTGGGCTCCATTGGCCCTGAATGCACCTGCCGTCCAGGTGTGCACCCAAGGCATAGACTGATGAGTCTGTGGTGAGGGTCTGGGTGGTGAGGACTTGTGAGAAGGGTAGTCCCTTTTTGTGGTTGCATGCTGCTGCCCACCAAAGGAAATCTTTCCTTAAGCAAGGTATCATTGGTATAACAGTTTCCAGGTCTTGGGATTGTTGGCACCAAAGGCTTTTTAGGCACCACTGTAGTTTCCTCATATGCAGTCTGTCATATGGAATGAGCAGAATGCAAGAAGCCATGAACCCCAGAGCTTTCAAGATTTTCCTTGCGGATAACTGGGGTCTGTTGGCTAGTTGAGAAAAGTAGGTTGTTAGGTAGGTTATTTTTTTCTGGTGTATGGAATGCCATCTGGGATGCCATGTTCAGGCTTGCTCCCAGGAATACATTTTTTTTGTGTGGGTACTAGTTTGGATTCCTTTTCGTTGATAGTATACCCCAGGGAGGTCAGTAGGTCCTTTACAAAGGTCAAGTGCTTTAGCAGCTTTTCCTGACTGTCTGCCTAAATCATGCAGTCGTCGAAGTATGGGTAAATTTGAATATTTCTTTGTCTGCAAAAAGCAATGGTGAGAGCCAGTCATTTTGTGAAAACTCTGGGAGCAGTGGATAAGCCAAATGGAAGAGCAGAGAACTGAAAGTGATCCCGCCCTGAAACGGAAAGATTTCCTGCAAGATTCCTTGATTGGGATGTGTAGGTAGGCCTCTTTTAGGTCTAGGATGGCTAACCAAGCACCCTTAGAAAGCATAGGCAGAAATTGCTGGAGGTTGAGCATTTTGAATTTTGGTATCAGCAGGAAAGTGTTTAGAATGGATAGATTGAGGATGGGGAGCCAGGTGCCCACTTTTCTGGGTACCAGGAAGAGTCTGGAGTAGAAACCTTGCCCTACCTGTTCTGCAGGAACATGCTCTAATGCTCTCATTGAGAGCAGGAAAAGGACTTGCTTTTTGGCCTCTGCCCACTAGTTTGGGGGAAGATCTGGAAACCCTTTTGGGGTTGGTAGAGTGCAGAAATAAAATTTGTATTCCTGGGACACTATGTTGAGGACCCAGTGGTCATTGGTACTAGTGGCCCAGGTGCTTGTGTGGAAGGAGAGTTTTCCTCCTAGGGGCAAGAGCAGGTGGGCAAAGGGAAGGGGTGGAAGCGTGAAGTCATTGGGAGTTCTTAACATGAGGGGGTGGCTTAGCACTCCCTGGTTTTGAAGAGGAGGAACTCCATTGCTTACATCTCTTCATTCCCTGGGGCTGATGTCTGGGGGGCCTGCTTCCCTGGGGTCTGGGCTGAGCTGACCTGGAGAGGGCAGAAAAGGACCAGTGCTTGGAGGGGCAATGCCTACTGAACATCGGTGGCTGGACCTGCAAGAAGTCTTTTATTCTCTGCATAGATTTAACTTTTTCTTCCATTAAGACCTCCTCTGCCTTGGTGCCAAATAAGTTGTCTTTGTGCAGTGGTGTGTCCATTAATTTGGATTTGACATGGTCTGGCAAGGGCTGTTCCTTTAGCCAAGCATGCCTTCTAAGGACAGAACCAGTGACTACTGCCCTGCAAGATGCTTCTAGGGCATCAAAACCACATTGTAAGGTGTGCTTAGTTACCTGACTTGCAGAATGCATTAACTCTTGTACTTCTATTTTCTGCACAAGCAGGAAAGGAAAATATTTTTTGTTTTAGGAGGTCCATGGCATGCTGCTGATATTTCAGCATATGGAACTGACAATTTAGTGCTCTAATAGCAAGAGTAGCAGAGGTGTATACTTTTTTACCCCATCTGTCTAATGCTTGGGAATCCCTATCTGAGGGGATGGGATTCTTAGCAGAAGCTGCTTTAATTCCTTCAAGTCCTTACAAGATAAACTCGGGGTCAGCAGTAGCATTTCTGAATAGAAATTTGTGAGAGTCAGGGACTCTCTAGTACCTGTCTGGTTTCCTGGGAGCAGGAGGGAGGGTGTCAGGAGTCAAACTGGATTCCATAAAAACATCATCCACAACATCCAGGACAGGAGAAATGGCCAGAGGTCTGTGCTGTGAAAGATCGAGGAATTTCTTGAGTCTCTTTTGACTGAGGGTAGTCCTGACATTCCAAATTGGAAATGGTCCCTTAAGGTATGTAGGGTTTCCCCAAAGAAGTTGTCCTTTGGTGGAGAAGCTGAAGGGATGGATTTCTCTGCATCCGAATCCTCATAAGCAGAGAGGGGTTGCATATCTTCCATAAACAGATGCATCAAAGTCATCGGACTCCTGTTCAGATAAAACTACTGGAGACAAATCTCTTTTTCTTTTGGAAGGGGTAGCCTGGCTTCTCCTGATAAGCACTGTAAGGTCTTCCGCCATTTTAAGCATCTGAGACTGAGGCAAGGAAGCAGGTGCCTGAGACTGGGTCATCAGTTTCTTGGATGTGGTTCGTACCCTGGGCCTTAGAAACTCAAAACGGTAGATGAGAAAAAAGTCGTTGGTCTGTGTCGAGAATCAGTAGTGCGAGGTACTTCCTCAGAAGCCAGTGCCTGCTCAACAGTTCTGGACCCATCTAAGGTAGAAACATCTGCAGGATCCTTAGTCGGTGAAGAGTTTCGCAGCATACTGGACTCCGAAAGGGTCTCGGTAGTGGCCTGCAAATCCACAGAAGTGGGCATAAGGGGCTGCAAAAGTGCCTCATTGAGGACTGGAGAACTGAAGACTAGCTTAACGTAAGCGTTGTCAGTAATTTTGGACCTGTGCGGTCTGTCTCTGTCTTTATTTTTACATTTTTTTTTTCAAGATCTGCTGTCGAATGGCTTACCAAAGCCATATCGGAATTCGAGGACTGACAGCGAAAATATCTAGCTACAATAAGGGCCCGATGACGTATAGTTCTTGCGTTGAACAGAGCAGAAAAGCAACAGTGGGGGACGTCGAGGTCTGGGCCTAAGCAAGTGATGCAGCAGGAATGAAAATCTCGGTGTGGTATTTGTTTCCACAGGTGAGACAATTGTTAACTCTTTGACATTGGTTAGAGCAAGAAAAAAGGATCCCCAACGGGGTACTTAGCTATAGGAGACTTCAACTGAAATTTCGGAAATGAAAGAACTCAGGTAGCGGCCGACAGGCACGTGTGCGAACTGCTTCTGCTTCAGGCTCCTTGGACTGATGTAATGGTGTTGGCTGCCTTAATTTATAACACTGACGACCTGACATCAGTCCTGGAGCTAAGGCAACCAACGCAGAAATACTAAGCCTCTGGTATTTGGGCCAACTGAGGGTTACCCTGGCAGGAATTACCCAAATGTGATGACTGCAACAGTGAAACACGAAGAACATCCATCTTTCCCTTTTAATTCAGAGTACAGAGGGGGCCCTAGGCCAACTTTAAGTCCTGAATTCCCAAACATATACATTTTCAGTTTTATAATTATGAGCAGCATCTAAAACACAAAGCTTGACTCTTGATGTGATGTTGACTCGTTGGGTCATTGCAAAGTCCTCTTTTGTTGCCTGCTGCAAGTCGTGGGTGGGCCTGTGGCCATAAAAATGAAGTTATGTACTCATCATAATGTTCCATGTTTGTAGTCCATCTCGCCTTCATTCTTACATATGGGTTCGGAGCCAATCCTCAGCTCCGACACAGCCTATTACAAAGCTCAAAGTCTCTTAGTTGGCTCATGGCTAGGTAGGTATCCCATAATGCACTAGTGCAATCCCCAGATCTTGTTTGCTGCTAAACTATCGAAAGACAGAACTAAGGTTATCCATAAAGAACAATAATGAAAGGTCTCCACCCTACCAAGGTAAGGCTATCCTGTCTCCAGATCCTTCCAGGACGGGGGTAGGTGGGTGGGTTCGTAAGAATGAAGGGCGAGATAGACTACAAACATGGAGCCCCTTGAGGTCGGGTCCAATATGTAATGAGTAATAAAGGTATGAGGGGTAGCCTAAGTTGCTGCCGCACAGATACTATCAATTGGAACCCTCGCTTGAAAGGCAGCATATGTAGACTAGGATCGTGTAGAATGAGCCTTTATCTTGAACGGTAGAGTTTTCCCATTGGAGGAGTAAATGAAGGAAATCCGGGTCAAAATCCAATTAGATAGGGTCACTTTACAGACTGGCAGACCTATTCTGGATTCAGAAAAGGATACAAATAACTGGTGTGACTTTCTAAGTTCCTTAGTCCTGTGAAGGTAGAACCGTAACTGCCTATGAACATCCAGTTGGTGAAATTTGCATTCTGCAGCATTAGAATGATTAGTGAAAAACACAGGTAATTCTATGGTTTGGTTCAAATTAATTTGAGTGCAAACTTTAGAGATAAAGGAAGGATTTGTACAAAGGGAAACTCTGTCTTTGTGGAAAATCAAATAAGGAGGCTTAATAGACAGTGCTTGTAACTCTGATACTCGTCTAGCTGATGTGATGGCTACTAGAAACAAGGTCTTCCAGGACAGAAACTTCAATAGGCATGAATGTGCGGGTTCAAAGGGCGCTGCAGTTAGTCTGGACAGAACAAAGTTTAGATCCCAGGGGGATACTGGTTCGTGAAAGGGAGGTCTCAGCAAAGTAGCGCCTTTAAGGAAGGTTTTACACAATCGGTGGGACATCAGTTTAGATTCATGTTGTCCCAAATGAAAGTTAGATATCACTGCCAACTGGACCCTAACTGTGGCAGCAGCAGATCCCTGACAGAAAAGATCAGACAAAAATTCTAAAACCATAGGGATGAATGCAGTGTAAGGATCCACATTCCTTTCTTTAGCCCAGATAGAAAACCTTCTCCATTTGCTAGTGTATAGTTTTCTAATGGAAAGTTTATGCGAAGATGCAAGGATGTGGGTCACAGCAGGTGAAAAATCATGATGTCTGACTAGGGATGGAATTGGACACACTGCCAAATTGAGGGTGTGGAGGCAGGGGTGAAGGGAGCCTGACGTGTGTGTCAAGAGGTCTGGCACTGGGTCCAGAGTCCATGGATTGTCTAGTAGGTGAAGCCCGAGAAAGGGGAACCAAATCTGTCGAGGTCAGTGAGGAGAGATGAGGATCATTTTGCTTCCCAATAACTTTGCTTTCTGTATCACTTTGGATATTAGCGGAAAAGGAGGGAATGCAAAAATGAGTCCCAGGGGCCAATTGTGAACAAGTGCATCTCTCGGTGACTCCCCCTGGCAGGGGAATTTGAGGGAGAAATAGCTGCTACATTTGGCGTTGATTGATCGGGCTGGCAAAGAGATCGCAACAAGGCTGTCCCCATTTGCAGAAGATATGTTGCACTACTTCCTAATTCAGAGAGCACTTGTGAGGCATCAAGATTGCCCTGCTGAGCTTGTCGGCTATCACATTGGTTGCCCTTGGGATGTGCATTGCTACTAGAAAATATTGGGAGGATATCGCCCACTTCCAAACACGAATAGCCTCTCGACAAAGGGGGTAAGATCTGGTTCCTCCTTGTTTGTTTAGATACCATACCACTGACATGTTGTCTGATTAGATTGCTATCGTTCCCAGAGGAAGAAAGTTGTGAAGTGCTTGCAATGCTAGAAGCACTGCTCTCATCTCTAGGACACTGATATGCAGATGAGCCTCATGATCTTAGCATGTGCCTTGGACAGTCCTGCCGAAATAACACCACCCCACCCTATCTGTGAGGCATCCGTGATCACAGTAGCAACAGGTTGGTGAGGAAGGAATGGAGTGTGCCTGGTGGCAGCTGATCGGGTTGAATCCACTAACGAAGGTCCTTTTTGCAAGACTCTGTTATGAGGATATGGTGAGAAAGAGGCAGTTGTTGAAAGGACCACTGGGAAGATAGAAGCCATTGGAGAATTTGCATGTGCAATATGGCTAGAGAGACTAGAGTTATGGTGGAGGCCATGGTCCCTAAGAGTTTCAGCACTGTCTTTGCCTTGACTTTCTGTAGAGGAAGCAGATGGAGAATTTGTTGCCTGAGGTTTTGAATTCTATCTGCAGGTAGATGAGCTAGCATGGTGACGGTGTCTATTTCTGCTCCTATAAAAGTCACAAATTGAGAGGGCGATAAGACAGACTTTTCCCAATTTATTGTAATCCCCAGCTGGGAACAGAGCTGGATGATCAAATCTCTGGTTTGTAGGAGTAGGTGCCTGGTGGTGGCAGTCAGGAGCCAGTCGTCCAGGTACGGAAAGACTTGGAATTGACGACGTCTCAGGTGAGCTATCACTGCTGCCATACATTTGGTGAACAATCTTGGGGCTGTGGTGAGACCAAAGGGCAGAGCACGAAATTGGTAATGGCTTGCTCCCAGCTGAAAACGTAAATTACTCCTCGATGCTCTGTCCATTTTTATAGTGTAGTACGTATCTTGGAGGTCTATGGAGCACATCCAACTGTCTTTCCCTAACAGAGGGAGTATAGACTGCAGTGTCATCATCCAGAACTTGGTCTTCTTTACGGATCTAAATCACTTAAAACCGGGTGAAACCAAAGCGAGTAGCACACCAGTAGATCCAAAAGTTTAATAAAGTAAAGCGCTTTTCGTTTGCACTGTCGACAAACTTCTTCAGACAACCGTCTGATCCTCAATGCAGGCATAAATACCATGAATTACAAGTCAATTAAACAATTAACATTCACAGCCTAACAACTTTTTCATACCATCCTCTAAAAGGTATAAGGGCATCCAAAAATGTGTTAAAAGACACACAGCATTAAAACTGTACTAAAGGACTTAGTCCTAAAAGCATACAATGCTTACAACTCACCAGGTCTAAATGAAAGTTGCAGTTTGAGTAGTGTGTTAAAACTTAAGAGTCTTATGAGGTGATTTCAGTTATGGGGTGGTTGTACTGGAGTAAAAATTCACTTATTTTTAAACTCTTACTTTTAAATACAGACAGAGTATAATTTTAGTAGTCTATAAACATATCTTGTAGTAAATAATGAGTAGAAGTGTAGATACGTTTTATATATGTCATTTATAGATAATATTTTGATGTATGCTTTTAGGACTAAGTCCTTTAGCACAGTTTTAATGCTGTATGTCTTTTAACACATTTTTGGATGCCCTTATACCTTTTAGAGGATGGTATGAAAAAGTTGTTAGGTTGTGAATGTTAATTGTTTAATTGATTTGTAATTCATGGTATTTATACCTGCACTGAGGATCAAACGGTTGTCTGAAGAAGTTTGCCGAGAGTGCAAATGAAAAGCGCTTTACTTTATTAAACTTTTGGATCTACTGGTGTGCTACTTGCTTTGCTTTCACCCGGTTTTAAGTGATTTAAGTCTGTTTTTGTCTATTTCGGTTCAAGTTCTTTACGGATCTGTTTAGTTTGCTGAGGTCCAATATGGGCCTCCAGTCCCCTGTTCATTTTGGTACTAAAAAGAATCTGGAGTAAATTCCAAATCCTATCTGGTCTGCGGGGATGGTTTGGATGACTCTCTTTGCAAGCAACTTTTGAACTTCTACAGTTGCTTGATCCCTGTGATTGGGTGGAACATCCAGAATCTTCTTGAGAGTGTGGGGTGGAAGAGAAAAGGGTATGGAGTAACCTCTGGTGATTATTCTTTGTACCTATTTGTCTTGGGTGATGTTTAGCCAGGCTTCTGGATACAAAAATAGGGGACCTCCCGACTGGCTCCAGAGAAGTGCAGCCGGGCCCCACGTCAGAAGCGCTGATAGGGATGGCCTCAAAACGAATTGCGGCCTCCCTGGTTTTGCAGAACCCCCCTCTGCCTATAGGGAGACATCTACCATTAGCTCCTCCTCCTCTGCCACTGAAGGAGGAGTCACTCTGTGCATCCAGGAAATATCTAAGGGACTTCTTGAACCACATCTTACCACCTCTCTGACCTTTGGGATATGGTCTAGAGGACACAGTAAAACATACTCCCATGGCAGACAGAGTATTCCCTTCTTGTTCGCACCTGGTGAGTGTACCTTTTACCTTAGGTTCAAACAATGAAGAACTGTCAAAGGGAGCATTGGTAAAGGCGGACTTGAAAGGCTTCGCAAAATTACATAAGTGCATCCAGGAGTGTCTCCTAAGGAAAACTCCTGAATCCGCTTGCCCTGCTCGCTCCATCTGCTGCACAGAAGATCAGCCTTATGGAGGAGCTCACGATGGAATTTAAGGTGGACAACTGAGCAGACACCTTCTCAGGGACTCCTTCAGTAGATGTACCTTGAAGTGTATCTCCTAACTCCTTGAGGAGATCTCTTTGAAGCCTAGTAAAATGTGTGAGGTACTTTAGCGATCTGAGAGTAAAAGTTGCTGAAGAAAAGATATGCTTCCCGTATCTATCTATCTTTCGAGACTCCTTATTCGGTGGTTGGGCAGATGAAGAAGTCTCCTCTAGCTCCGTCTTAGTGGCCGCCACCACCACCATGCCACCTACAGGAACGCCCTTGGACAAAAAATCTTTCTCTTTCAGGGCAGACAGAAATTTATTGGGTCTTCTGGGAACTGGTTCCACGGCATCAGGAGTCTCCCACACCTTCCGACTAACCTGGTTTAATAGTTCATCAAAAGGTGGAGACACCCAAGAGGCTGAAGGTTGAGACCTGAAAGCCTTCAAGTACACTGACTCCTCATCAGAAGGGGTGACAGTGGGCCAGCTGCCTCTCTGCTTCAGGATCTCTAAGATGTCCACAAAGGACACATCATCAGAGAACGACTTGGGGGACCCTTCCGACTCCTCGAGGTCAATGTCCGAAGTAATGGACTCATCCGGGGATTCTACATGCTTCCTCTTATATGTCCTCTTCCGAGGGGGCTCCTCACAAGGGTAACTCTGGGGAGGTCTCGGAAGGCTGGGGCCATCCAATGGGGGCTCCTGAGGCTATGGATCTCTACTGTCAAGACAGAGAGTAGGTGCTGAAATCGAGGTCAGTGCTTGAGGGGGAAGAGCGTTGGTACCCTTGCATGGAGCTGATGAGCGAGACAGCACACTCATCTCGAAAGCAGATCTCTCTGGTTCCGAAGACAGCCCCAGGACTGAGGAAATGGAGGTAGTTATCGGCTCCAGAGTGACCGGCTCTGAGATGGATGTAGGATCCGAGCTCACCTTAGCCGACGCACCAAGAGGGAGACTCCAAACCGATGAGGTTCGGGTCCAAGTGTCCCTGCCGGGGCCGACCGGTGAGCTTCAGCTCCTAGACACCACGGATGGTGCCGAAGGTGTTGGAGCAGAACTCAACTCCAAGACAGCCATGAGGAGCTGGAACAGAGGGTTCCACAACACGTGGTGCCAAAAACTCTGGCTCCGAAGGCCCTACTCGGCTCGGAGGATTAACCACAACAGGGAGGATGGACTCAGGTGGCTCTGGAACCGAATGGGATGGAGCCAACAGAACAAAGCAGATGACTTCAGGAGTCTAAGCACTACTCTCTCCACATCTTCCTCTGACAGGCTCTTGGAGGATCTGGATGACAGGGTAGGCAATCTAGATCTCTGTAAAATTGGAGATCTTAAGGTTGGGGAGACCGGCAAAGGATCTCTGGACTGGCTCCGATGCAATTTTTCAGTAGTCGGCTCCAAAAAGCTTGGGGCCGACACTGCAGTGCCAACATTAACAACCTCAACCAGCTCCAAGGACAGTGAAGCTAAGGAGGTAGAAGTTTTGTCAAGTTTGGATTGTTTCTAAGGAAGTGTCAAGTTTGGATTGTTTCTAAGGAGGTTCCAATACACTAGTCTGTGCTGGAGAATGCCTCTTGGCTGACTTGACCTTCTCTTTTTTGGATGAATGCGATTTGGATGAAGAAGAAAAACTCGCTTAGTCTTCCTCGAAGGAAGGCTTGAGGAGACCTTTCAAAATTAACTTGTTCTTCTGCTCCTGGAGAACTCTGGAGCTAAAGGAATGGCAGAATAAAAAAGTTTCCTGCAAATGAATGGCTCCGAGACAATATACACAATTACTATGGCCATCCATAATTGACATCTTCTGGGAGCACTTTATGCATTTTTTGAAACCTGAAGGTTTGTGGTCTTCAGACTCTTTAGACATGTTGAACTAAGTGTAACGTTTGCCTTAGCTATATAATACAGCAGGTAAAGTACAGAGCAAACAACACTGCATGCATGCTATACATTTCTAGAAATTAGAGCCCTGATACAAACACGGGCCCACAGAGAAAAACTGTAACAAGGCTCAAAAAATACTGCACACCAAAATATATACAATAAGCAACGAGATCCTAACTAAAAATGGACCTATGAAATATCCAGGTTAATATAAACTAGCACACAGGATACCAAAACGAGAACAAGGGCCAACAAGTTCTCAACCACTAACTAATTTAAAGAGCAAAAAACACTTTTGAACACAACTAACACTACTAAAGACTATCTAATAATAAGTTAACTAGCTATACAGTTGGTAAAGCGATAATAAAGAGAAAAAATTTGAACTTAGCCACGGCCAGGCAAGAAGCACTTCTGAACTTGTAGACGTGGCAAACAAGATCTGCGGATTGCACTAGTGCACTATAGGATACCTACCTAGCCACAAGCCAACTAAGAGACTTTGAGCTTTGTAATAGGCTGAGTCAGAGCCGAGGAACACCCCCGAACCCATATGTAAGAATGAAGGAGCAGTAGGGCCACAGAACATCATTCTTTTTCTCTCTCTCTCTGACAATCATGATTTGAAGGGGCCACTCGGGAATTCATGGCACCCCACTTTTTTTAGCCACGAAACCAGTAAATTCCAAGGAATTTGGTACGGTTGAGAGGTATGACTCAAGGTATTGCTGAAATTCAGCTTTACAAGTTCCTTTGGTAGTGAGATATGTTAACTTTTTTTCAGCAGCAATTGCCAGACTTACTATGTGCTTGGTACAACAGATTTTACCTAAAGGTACTGTTTCTTTTAAACTTTTGTAACTGTGGGTGAAATTCAGCTGTACAAGTTCTTTTGGTAGTGAGATATGTTAACTTCAGTTTCTGATGACAGAGTTGTGAACTTCCCCTTAGCTTCCGCAGAAGTACAAAGTGTTGATTCTGATCTAAAAGTGGATGCAGCCTTTTGTATGTCAAAGCACTCCTGGTGCTGTGCATTTGCTTTCTATGAAGACAGCTGCCTTTGACATTTAGGGAATGAGGATCCAACTCTCTGACATCTCTACCTCAAGACACTCGATCAATAAAAGAAGTTATTCATTCTCTGTGTGCCCCAAAGTTATTAAAAGAGAAGCTTGAATTGCAGTAGGAGAAACAGTCATCTCTCAATTGAGACACAATGGTATGTTAATACCCAGCCTGGATGACTGGTGGCTAATGTTCTGGAAGACTGCCTCTTTTTTTACAATTTTAAATGCATTCTTCTGGATATGTTTAGGCTTTTGCACATAACTAGAAATGGACAGAGTCAGAGCTGTCACTTCCCCTGCAGCCCCACCTGACATAATGTGGAAAGGAGGACAAGTAGGAGAACTCAAGCAGGCTTCACCTCACAAAGTGGATGGAAATCGTGAACTACAGCATCCAGCAAAAAGTGGTGCCACTGAGACAAAAATGCAAGGAAGTACCTGAGAGTCATGCCTCTTAGCAGATTCACTGTGATCCACAGTTTTTCTAATGTTATGTTTTCCAAAAGACTTTATGTGTTTTCATAATTTCAGGTTTCTCTGCATTTACACTACAGCTGTCGGGAAGCAGAAGCAGAAACGTATCCAACTTGTTATTTTTTATTTTCTAAAAAGGTTACAAGATAGTTGGCTCTCCTGACCATTTGTTTTTTTATTAGCAAAGTGCAATAAACTCAAGTTTAATAAAGTGATTTTCTTCCAAACAAAAAAGGCAATGATAAGATAGGAATCTTTTGTGAAAATCTGAAATCTACAAGAGACATTTGCCAAATTAAATAAGCTATTAAAGAGTTTAAATAGGAACGCTTGAACAAAATTTATTAGCAAGACTGCTGAGAAAAGTAAGGCCTAAGTAACATGACAAAAATGTAAAACTCATGGTGACTTTTTTAGAGGACATAAATTATGTATAACCAAATCAGATAAATTGTAAATTTTTTATCAAGCTCCTAAGGAAAGCAGGGCATAAGTGATGTGACACCAACTCAACACTAGCAGACTGCCTGCTTACTTCAGGTGACACAAACACTGAAACATGCTTGCAAATTGCTCTCTTTTACATGTGGACTGGTAACAGCTACAGCGCAAGACTGCAAACTCAGTAGTCATGGACTGATATTCAACTTCTAGAGACAGCACCAATACGTGGTGTATGAATCTTGCAGTAAAAAGAAGTTATGTACTCACCATAACGTTCCATCTGAGTAGTTCTACTTCATTTGTCTTCAACCTGTGAGACCTGTGGGTTACGGATCCATATCAGATCTGAGACGGCAGTTTCACCAGCATCAGATCCATGCTCCAAGCTCCTCCCCTTACCCATAATACCCCTCCATCTCCTTCCTTCCCTCAGATCGAGTTTGCTGCATCATCCACCTAAGCCTGACCAAATAAGACCTTATGTTTATATATAAACCTACCAGTAAGAACAGGAGAGCCGCAGAGGCACTCTCTCCTACCTACCAGAGTAATAAACCATAAGGTCAGGGGGAAGGAGGAAGGGACGGTTGAAGACAAATGAAGTAGAACTACTCAGATTGAATGTTATGGCGAGTACATAACTTCTTTATATGAAGTAGTTTACTTCATTTGCTCTTCAACCTGTGAGACAGAGTCCCCAGCTACTAAACACCTGGGTGGCCCTCATGGAAGGATATTCCAGAGCAAATGAAGGTATGAGATGAGGACCAAGTAGCTGCAGAAAAAATATCATCCAGAGATACCCTGGACCAAAAAGCCGCCAAGGTAGTCATGGATCTGGTAGAATGTGCTTTACTTGACCCGGAGGTGACATGCCCTTGTCTTTTTATACCTGAAGGATATAGAGAGCGATCCATCAAGCCAAAGTTACCTTGAGATTGGTTTGCAAAGAAAGGGTTTAGAGTAAGACACAAATAACTGGTCAGACTTGCGAAAAGTCTTAGTTCTGTGTAAGTAAAATCTCAGTTGTCTGTGTACCTCTAATAAGTGCAATTTATATTCACCTCTGTTCTGAAAATTTGGAAAGAACACAGGTAAATTAATAATCTGGTTGATATTAGTCTCAGAAGCCACCTTGGGGAGGAAGGGTGGATTGGTATGAAGCGACACCCTGTCCTTATGGAAGACCATATATGGAACTTTGATAGACAACACCTGGAGTTCTGAAACCCTCCTAGCAGAGGTGATGGCTACTACGAAGGCCGTTTTCCACAGCAGGCTCAAAGGGAGGAGCAACCAGAGCCTGCAAAACCAAAGTCAGGTCTCGAGGTGGGGTAGGATCCTTCACCGGGGGTCTTAAAAGAAAGGTACCCTTAACAAAGGATTTACAAAGTTTAGAGGATGCTAAAGAAACCATATTCTCACCAATATGAAAGTTGGAAATGGTAGCCAATTGAACTTTCACCACAGAATAGCTAGCACCTTGATGAAATATATATGCCAAGAAATCCAATACTGTTGGGACAGCAGCTGTGAAAGGATCCAGATCCCTTTGAGAAGCCCAAATGGAAAAACGCTTCCATTTACTGCGGTAAAGCTTCCTGGTAAACAATTTTTGAGCTGCCACCAGAATAGTCTTCACCGGAGAAGATAAACCTGGAGTCCTAGCTATCACAGGAACTGGAACAGCCAAGCAGTGAGCTTTAGACTGTCCAGATTTAGATGTGTAACCCCTGAGGGGTGAGAGATGAGATCAGGAATCGTCTCTAAGATCCATGGAGGAGCTAGATGATGAGACCAGAGGAAGGGAAACCTTACTTGGCGAGGCCAGAATGGAACAATGAGGATCACTTTGCTCCCCAGCCTGTGAGCCTTCTGGAGGAATTTCGAAATAAGAGGTAATGGGGGGTAAGCATAGAGAAGACCTGGAGGCCAAAATGAACTAGAGCATCTCTGGGGGACTCCCCCTGCAGGGGGGGTTCAGAGCGAAGAACTCGCTGCATTTCATGATAGAAGGAGATGCGAACAGATCGCAGCAAGGCCAATCACACTCAAGGAAGATATGCTCCGCTACTGAAGGATTCAGAGACCATTCGTAAGGCATCAGAATAATCCTGCTCAGTTTGTCCCCCAGTAAGTTGGACCATCCCGGAATTTACTTCGCCATCAGAAACCGGCTGGTGGAGATCGCCCATTCCCACACTCTCATGGCTTCGCGACAGAGGGGATAAGATCTGGTTCCTCCCTGCTTGTTGATGTACCAGACTACTGACATATTGTCTGACTGTACTGCAATAGTTCTCAGAGGGAGAAAGGCATGAAGGGCCTGCAATGCCAAAAGGACCGCCCTCATCTCTAGAACACTGATATGCAACTTGGTCTCATTCAGGGACCATGTGCCTTGGAGTGTCCTTCCCCAGAAATGCCCCCCCATCCTAGTTGGGAGGCATCCGTGGTCACCATGGCTTGGGGAGGGGCTGCAATGAACAGATGTCCATCGATCAGTTCCGAGGAGTGTATCCACCAGAGGAGGGACTTCCTGCCAACCGTGCTGATGCATACAGGATGCGTCAACGGCAGACCTAACCATGACCATTGGACTGCTAACGTCCACTGTAGAACCCGCATATGAAGATGAGCACAAGGAAGAAGGGTAATAGTGACTGCCAATGAACCCAAAGCTCGAAGTACCATCTCTGCTGATGGGAGGTGTGACTGAATAACCAGGGACACATGGAGTTGTAAGCTCTGAATTCTCTCCGGAGTTAGAAAACCCTTCATTTGCAGAGTGTCTACCCTTGCTCTAATGCACTCTACAACCTGGACTGGGATCAGAGAAGATTTTGCTGTGTTGATAGTGATTCCCAGGTGGTCTGACAGCTTCAAAAAGTAGTCTCTGGCTTGACAACGTAGATGCTTGGTGGGAGCAACAACGAGCCAATCGTCTGGGTATGGGAAGACCTGTATACCCTGAAGCCTCAGGTGAGCCGTTACAACTGCCATGACCTTTGTGAACACCCTGGGGACTGTTGTGAGACCAAAGTGTAAGGCTCGAAACTGATAATGATTGGTTCCTAGCCAGAAGTGGAGGAACCTCCTGGAGCATCTGTGAATCTTTATATGGTAGTACGCATCCTGGAAATCTATCGAGTACATCTAGTCTTTCTCCTGCAGATAAGGCAGGATGGATTGCAGCATGACCATCTGAAACTTCTCTTTGGCAACTGACAGGTTGAGGGTGGAATGATCCAGAATAGGTCTTAGGTCCCTGTCTTTTTTGGCACTAAAAGAACCTGGAGTAAAAGCCCGATCTGGACTGTTCGTGGGGAATGGGCTGGATGGCTCGTTTCTTTAGCAGCTGGTCTATCTCGAATGCTGCTACCTCCCTTTGTGCAGGTGGTACGTCTGGGAGGTGTTTTGGTGGAAAAGGGAATTCCACAAATGGGATAGAATAGCCTCTGAATATGATCCGAAGCACCCAGTGGTCTGTTGACATGGACTCCCATGCCATTAGGTGCAACAAAAGATGACCCCCAACTGCCTTCAGAGCAGTCAGGCAGCCCCTCAGGGCTGCTGCATGGGCCTGTCAGAGAATGGTTCTCGAGACCCCATGTTCCTCGGACCCCTCTGCCTCTAGGCCGGTGTCAAAACTCCCCCTGCCTCTGGGGAATGATGAGTCCTAAGCATAATGGGAATACTGAAACTTCTGGAACCACATCTTCTTTTGCCCTCGCCGATTCCTGGAGAAGGATCTTTGAGGGTTAGAGAAGTGGATCCCAATGGCAGACAGTGTCTTCCCGTCCTTTTCACTCTGGACCAATGTCTCATGAACGGTCTTCCTGAACAAGGAAGAACTATCATAAGGGGCATTTGCAAATGATGCCTTAAAGGGCTCCGTGTACTGACACAGCCTGAGCCAAGCGTGATGCTTCATGGCAATGCCCGACCTGGCCACCCTTGCCACTCCGGTGGCATGTGAGAGTAGACGCATGGACGTGTTGGATACCACTTTCAGAGTGGCCATCCGCGCAGAGAATGTTCACTTATCCTCCCGTGACATGGACTCCAGGGACAACTCAGTTAGCTTTTTGACAAGGTTGCACTGTAATCGAGTAATGTGTGCCAGGTAATTTAGCGCCCTTATGGAAAAGGTAGCTGAGGCATACACCCACTTCCCTAGGCGATCCATCATCCTGGACTCATGGTTGAGAGGATGGACTGTAAAACGTTCTTGGGCTAGTTCTTTCTTAATGGCTGCTGCTACCACCATAGCGTCTACAGTGGACCCTTTCTTCCAATTAGGTCTATTCGAGGGAGGGCTTAGGATCTTGTCTGAGCACTTTGGAATTGGCTCCACTGTGTCTGGTTTCTTCCATGCCCGGGAGGTGATAAGGTCCACCAATGGATCCATGGGAGGGGACACCCAACAAGTAGACGGGCCCATGCTGAAGGCTTCCAGAAACACCGACTCATCCGAGGTAGGCTTTGGGGTGATCTGGGGGAGCCTTCTCCCTTCTCCAAGTCAGTGTCCTCAATGAGGGACTCTAGGGAGCCTCCTTTTGCACATCCGTTTAAGAGGAGCCTCTTCGGTGGGACTGTCCAAAGCAGACTCGCAAACCATCTGTTGTTTCGCAAGGGGAATCACCTGGGGCACTTCGGGCATAGGCTGTCCCTGAGTGGACAAAATGGCCGAGGTCACATCCAGAGCCAAGGGAGCTGGGGAGGAATCTGAGGAAATAGTCAAGGGTCTCGACCCACTCGAGAGCACCCTTTCCACATCGAATGCCGAAGGAGAACGAGCCTCTTGGGCCACCAGTAAGGAAGCTGCCCTCCCCGGACCCAATGGGGGAATCTGAGCCAAGCCTGCAGGTGCCGAGATACCGAATGGGAGGCCATGACCCTACTAGCCAGAGCCAATGGAAACCCTGCTTCGGATTCAATGCCCAGACTATGACTCTGAGACCAATGGCCGGCATCGAGGTACAAGGTACCATTGGTGCCGGACCCCTGACTCAGAGACTCCTCAGATCAGAAAACTCCAATACCTGGGGTTGGATCAGAGAAGGAGTTATTGGAGTGAAAAAAGGGAGCAAACACCCCCCTCCAGAGGGAGAGGGGGCTGGGCAAGACTCCCATCTGGATCTGGGTGTAAATACATCTTCTCATCATTTTGTCCATCTCCGCTTCACTCAAACTTCTGGTGGAGCACGACGAAGAAGCCACTGACGCCAACCTAGAAGGTCGGTGCACTGACATCCTAGAAGAAGGTCTAGCCTCCTCTGGCTCTGGTGAGAACCTTGGCAACTGGAGCCAAAAAGTACTAGACCTGGAAACAGCCTGGAATTTCTGGGGAGGACCTGATGGACCCGATCGGTTCGGGGACCTCTTCCTAGCCTTGTCTTTCTCCTTTCTCAGCAAATCTCCTTCAACAGGCCTCTGAACAGGAGGATGAGTCCCGGCCTGGGAGGAGAAAGAAGCTGAAAAAGCAGAAGCATTCACTGCTGTGACTGCAGCAGTAGTAGTTGGACAGCTGCCCCCAAAGCAGACAACAGTCCCTTCATCACCAGCTTGGTCTTGCGATCTTTCAAGGTCCACGGGTTAAAAAACACGCAAATAGAAGTCAGTTGACAGCTGTGTGACCCCTAAACATACCCACGCACAAACTGTGGCCATCCACTGGGGGATAACTTATGGCCACAGTCTGCGCACTTTCTAAAGACAGGCTTATTCTGTTCAGCCATGCCCGAAAATAAAGCAGGAGAAATCAACAGTTTTTAGACCAAGCACACACACACACACACACACACACACACACACACACACACACACACACACACACACACACTGCTATAGGAAACTCTAACGGACTTTTTTTTTTCCCAATGCAATGTGAGGAAGGGGAGGGAAAAGAAAGGGAAACCCTAACCTAATACAACAAGAAAGTTCACTCTTAACCCAAAAGTTCTGAGAAAAACACTATTAAAGCAAGCACCACGCCTGGAGCTCCGAGACCACGATGCTAGGTAAAGCCGTGGTAAACGAGATATGAGGGAAGGAAGGAGATGGAGGGGTATTATGGGTAAGGGGAGGAGCTTGGAGCTCAGATCAGATGCTGGTGAAACTGCTGTCTCGGATCAGATACGGATCTGTAATCCGCAGGTCTCACAGGTTGAAGAGCAAATGCAGTAAACTACTTCAGATCCATCTTTATAACATACATCTTGATAATTGAATGGCATAGTATAAGCATCATGACGGTCTCTATTATGTTGGAATGTGAACACCCATTTTCATCATCTGAACATAAAGACAAAGAGCCACGTTGAATCAAAGAAAGGGACGGTTCACAGTAACTATATTGACAACAAAATATCTCCAAGCACTGCAGCAGCAAACTAACGGAGGAAATGTGTGTGGGGGGTAGGGAGGTCAGTGGAGACATTTAAAGCTATACTTGAAAGGATGCAACATGCCAGTGAAGGCAGGGGCACAGAACCATGAATACCGCTGTAATGGTGCACCTGTAATGAAGGCAAATTACTAAAACCAGATTTTTTTTTTTCAGATTACAGTAATCATTTAACACTGTTTCAGCACAAAGTGTGCTTGCAGATTCAATCACTAATGTTCTCAGCTTTTAAAAGCACAGAACTAGTAAACTGCTCAAAAGCACATTTTTTGTTTTGCTGGAAATTAACTGTAACACAATCTCATTCTAAGCCAAAATGTCAGCATTCCACAGTCATCACCTGTTCTCAAAAGGCTTGTTAATACTGGCAACAATGCATATGCATCATACATGACATTCATATTAAATGTATGTCAAAATAAACAGCAGGCAGCATAATTAGACAGATTTAACAGCTCAATTAATATAAATGATGCTTATTAATTTAATGGTGGTTGAGTCAAAACAGAACAAAACATTGCTTAGGCATGTTCTGGCATGGGGCTGTCAGATATGTTTCCTACTAAAACAGTACCACCTTAACTATTTCTGTGATTCTTTTAATGAATGGAAAAAAGTAGAAATGCTACAGTAGATAATACATAACTCAAAAAGAATGATCCCTGCAAAACACAAATGTGTATAACGATATTTGGAATCTTCCTCTATCAAATCATGGAAATACGCAATTTTCTTCCTGAAAAATAATGTTTCAGCACAAAAGCTCATGAATGTATAATGACATACATTAATAACTCACTCAACCTACCAAGCCTATAAGCAGAGAATCTAGTTAAATGCTAAAATACTAAGCTTAGAAAGAATGTCTCTGATGTATTCAGCTTAAGTATATGCATCAAAAATAAGTAAACACCAAACGTCTCAGAGCAGATGCAATTTTAAGATCTAACCATAAAGATCCTGGCAAAGACAGTAACATGTACAATGACATTTGCAAACCTTTTATCAAGGCAATGACATTTGCAAACCTTTTATCAAGGCACTGTGAGAGAAAGAAGGCAATATGGAGAAATGAATGGAACAAACCCCAAGTAAGCCCCAATTCATTTTGCATGGCTAGTGACTTTTGCATGAAAATCAGATGAAAGACCATCTTGATATGGAAGTTTACTGATTTGTCCACTGCCTGCCAATGGTAGGCTGTTCCATTTGATTGCAGACTGCAAACAATGAAGGAAAAAAAGAGCTAATTCTACCACAAATTTCACTAGGCAGTTTTTATTAGTTTATAGCAGGCTGGACTGCTTTGTCTTTTCATAAATTTGTAAATCAGGAAAAAAATTACTTTTTGGAGCCCAATCCTAAATGGATAGGAATATTTTCGCTTTTGTAAAATCTTAGAATGAAAGATCAAGCATTAGTCATATATCTTTACTTTTACAAATGGGTGACCCCCCCACACCCAAATTTCACTCCCATCTTTCAAGTCTTCTCAAACCTCTCGTTTCCTTTTCATTTAAGCACACACAAAATCTAATGAACCTCAGTGAAGCAGTAAAGAATAAACATTCTATAGTGCCTCTGAAGGCTTCTAGAAATCAAAAGCAGCGTAACACATGCATTATGTCAGAACCATAGCTAGGTGTTCTGGTGGCATCCCCTCCTCAACTCACCACAATAAAAACATCCTTCAAGTTTTCTTTCTAAATAATTGTAGAAAACCCCTTAGTAATGTGACAAGTGGCTTGCTACATTCTAAATATCACAGACACACTCTGAAGCAATAGTGCTTCACCCTTGACTGCAAATAATGATTTTGACATTTGGAAACTGAATGCCAGTACTGCAATACCACCCAACTGGCATTGTTCAATTGTGCCTCCTTAGCCCCACCCTAGCTAAACTTCTGCATCTGGCATTAACATAAACCACCTTGAGCAGAATGCAGTGTAAACCTAAGTACATGTGCCCACTTTGCTGAAAAATGAATTAATAAATTGTTTAGTGGACTGTTGCCCCACCCCTAACAATACATAGCAATAAAATTCAATTCCAGAACTCATTAACTACAAACATAAATTTCCCAAAACTGTGACTAAGATTTGATAGGACTGTAGAATACTGGTATGAACTGCAAATAATTGGAAGAAACAGGAATGAATGTCTATCTGTTAACTACCCAAACTTGTGCTGAACAGGTGCCAGACTCGCCTTTATGAGACAAATCTTCTTGCAGCTTTCAGAATAAAGTCTGCGCACACTCTAGTTTGG
The DNA here is from genome assembly GCF_019279795.1 of Protopterus annectens. Lineage (NCBI taxonomy): Eukaryota > Metazoa > Chordata > Ceratodontiformes > Protopteridae > Protopterus > Protopterus annectens. Next base: position 1,126,229,058 of record NC_056743.1, read on the forward strand.
TAAAGAATGCTTTATTATGTATAGTAGAGGTAGATGTCAACAATATCTGAATCAAATCAATATCCATAGTGTCTGCACTCATACTGTTTGTAAATTCTGTACTCAGAAATGTACCGTCTCCAATAACAGCACAAATAATTTTGTCCGTAGTTTCTGCACTCATATTCTGATAATTATGTCCGTAGCTCCTGCACTCATAACTATGTCCATAGCTTCTGCACTCATACTCTGAAACTCAAGAATAATATTAATATTCTGGCATGCTGGATACTTGACCTGACTTCTGCACCCACTCTCTAGCGTCTATATAAAATGTCTGAGGACTGCACTGCAATGACTTTCAACCTACCAGTCCAAACAAACTTAACTGTGTCTCAAGTATCTCCTAATAATACCAACACCCTGCAAATTTCTACATGCCTCTAACCTTGGTTCACAAGATTTCTACAATACAAACAAAAGGGATTCTGTTACCAATATTCTTGACTGAAGGTCATTTTCACTGACTGAAAGTGCATTCACTGAAGCTGTATGCAAACTGTGAAGGCCTAACTCATTCCCCTCCAGTACAGCTCTTTTGAGTGTGTACCTTTAACCCCCCAGTGGGTGTGGCTTCAGCGATGAAAAAAATGAAGTCATCTCCTTACGGTTTTAACAAATCCTCATTGACAGAGGTCAAATATCAATAGAATTGTGTTTGCCATCATGCATTCTTCAAGAAAAAATTCTGATACCCTGTATCTAACATGGTTATGGAATTATTAATGCAAATATAAACAAGCAATATTTGACGCCTAGGGGTGCAGTAGGAGTTGTGACGCCCGTGCACTGGCCCAGTAATCAAAGAGCCTCAATCCTCACCACTAGCACCAGTGAGGGGCATACACATTGGAAGGATAACAAGTACACACACAGTAAAGTACAATTTCCCTTAAGAGCATACAGAGATCACAGTCAGTCTGGGGCTGCTTTCCTCCTTTTCTCTCTAGATCCCCAATATAACTCCCCATTGGCTCAGCTATACAATGGAGTCCTTAGCCACGGTTCCAAGCCAAGTCCTCCCAGCACTCTCTCTATCCAACCAGCGCTTCATGTTCCTGGCCAAGTAGCTGACACACACACATACTTTAAGATTTAATTTAAATAAAAACACACACACTCCTGGGAAAGGCTGGCACAGGTTCACTAGCATATGTTCTCTTCTCTCCAGGCTATAAGGTAGTAATCCACTGCCACCAGAACTCCTACTTATCAGCTACTATAAGGCCCTTCCCAAAGGGTGACCAATTCCGCTATGTAATATTACTGTTACCCAAATAGTAAGTGTGACCCAGGGCTAAGGCTATTCTAGAGTGGCTTAGTACAGTATCGCCAAATACATGCAAAGTACTCTAAGAGCTTAAGCTTAAATTATCTCTACACAAAACAGCCACAGTTGAAAGGTTTAAAAATATTTAATAATAAATCATAAAAACACAAGACAATACTCATCAATTCAATACAGTGCTAATAAAGAGTTCAGAAATCACAAGAAAATGCTTTAAAACAATATTGTAGGACAGTCTAACATAAATATAGAAAACAGGTGGACTAACCTGGCTATATTCTATCTATCTCTAAGGGAAATACTAAGTTCTAAATAACCTTACTTACAGAGCAAAGGCAAAGTGCTGGTGAGCTGATGTGTTCAGATCCAGAACAAAATACAAAATGCTCAACCTTTCTCTCTGAGAAATTCTTAACAGTACTGCTGACTCATCTCAGATTACATCATTTTTATCACTTCTCCTTTACTTCCCAGGCTAACAGAAACTCAAAATTTACATTTCTTTGTAAGCTGCACCTGCCAGGAATCCACAGGAATAAAAGACACTTGTACATGTGAAACCTAGCAATTATCCATGTCTTAGAACAATAGAAAGCATTTCCTAGCCCATACATCCTCTGTCTCCGAGCTTGAGATCAGTCATAAAATGCTTGACTTATCAGCTTTCTTCCAGCAGGGTGTACTGTGGTTACATTTTTGAAGCCAAGAACATACACAGTTTTCTTACATTTGTTACACAAGCCTGTGAATCATATTAATATTTACAAGGACATAGAATTATTTACAAAATTCTATCTAGCTAGGCTGGCAGCCTTCACAGGAGTTAACTGCAGAAACACCTGGAGGTGCCCTCAGCTGTAATGAGTTAATATGTCTGTGTTTCTGAACTTATCCAAAAAGAATACAACAGTTTTGTCTAACAAAATTCAAGATCATACAGTGGTAACAGCACATCTTTGTGCAAATGGTTACTTATAAACGTTCTAATGTCTATTTTTTTTTTTTTTACATGTTGCAAAGCTGCAGTTAAGGTCACTTAAACTTGCATATAGGCATCGAGTCCAGCACACTTAAACACTTCTGACATTTTAAACAGCTAAGTATTTAATCTTCTCAAATATCTAAATTAATACAAATCAAGAACCATTAATGACAGAGAAAAAGCAACCATACAGAACAAAACTTTGTAATCACTAGCCCTTCCATGTGAACAGGGATATTTCCACTTCTCATACCTACAGTTAATTTTCATTCAAGATTCATGAGACCAAGCTTTAACAAATGTCCTTAATGATGGAGGCAGGCACAAGCTCATACTATGCTATTGATTAGCTAGATCATTTGTAGCTTAGCCTCAAGATCGAATTTCATCAGTATTGTACAACACAAAGTAACTACTACCTAATCACATGAAAATGACTTACCCTGGCTTTCTTTATAACGTAAGGATACATTCTATCAAACTATAGAAATCCCATTTTAGATTTATTTGAGTATATAAACAGTCTTAGCATTTTAGTCAAAAAAATCTATCATAAATAATTAAAAAAATGCAGATTTTGTGTGAAAAGCATGATGAATATTGTGGAAACTGCATGTGCAAATTTCCAATGTTCCTAGACAAGAGCTTAAACGTTAGGGCCTGTAGACTGAACAGCGCATCAGGAGCTGCAGTACAGAAAATATTTCTAGCTAAATTGCAAAATGAGTAGGAGCGTTAACGAAAATGAATATTTTCTTTAAAATTTAGACTAAAGGATGGTATCAGGATATATCAGATAAAGGATGTATAACTGATTTGCACTTGACAGGTGTTTTGCCTTCCCCTAAAAAAATGGTATACTGGAGTTATCTAACGGTAAATTTCTTCTCACAACTGTTGCAGCAAACCTGAAATTGATTACACTAATTATGGGGAATAAGAAGCAGAACTCCCCTGAACAGGGAGGGGAGTGTTTTCACCTTATAAAAAATACTTGTCACACTGAATGCATTTTCAATGTGTACTTTTCAGAGTAATTTTCAGTCAAAGGCTTGTAATGTCTACATACGGGCAAATGTCTTTTTTTTTGTATGTTTGATTATGATTATGTCTTAACTACTCAGTTACAACACATAACTCTTAGTTCTGTGTATTTTTTAGAAGTAAAAATGACTGCTTTGGAAAACTTCATAAACAATATTGCCAGTGTTGAGCTGCAGTTCTTTCCTGCTTTTCATTCAGATTTACCAAATTAAATTATACAGTTTTCAGTTATAAGGCATTCTAACACACATAAAGCTAAACATTTGCACTATATTATTTATAGACTTTTGAGGAGGAGAAATACGTTTGGTATTCTAGGTGTTTGATTCTGATCACTATAAGGAACGTTTAGTGTTGAATATTCATCTTCCAAACAGTCCCCCAAGACACTATACCACACTTTTTTCACTGTACAGTAGCACATCACAGTTAAAGCTGCATACTTGCACAGACTTTTGAGAAGAATATTGTAACACACTTAAAATGCTGGTCTCCACATGTCTTAGTCACATTTAGGCTGTCACGCACACATGGAAGTGTGCCCACCCACAACAAATGAACACACATACACAGGCTTTTCTTTTTTTTTACTTTTATTTTAGTTGTATGCTCACTAAACAGCTAAGTACTACTTAGAAAGCAAAAAAATGACAACCATTTGCTGTACAAATGCTCGAGCTTCACAGCACCTTACTATGCTATTGTGAAGGACCACACTTGTTTTTCGCACCCTGCTGGAGAATGTTTGTTTTCCAATTTGGGATTAATGTAGTTTTACCATTCTCTAAGAAGTAACATTACACAGTTCACTTGGGTGGGGACTAGACATACAGTAGCAGTGTTCCTCAACTCACCTGTCTAGAAAATTAGGATGCATTAATAAAATTCACTGGGTTTAACTGCTGACCTCTTATTTAGCTAGCATGCAAATGGTACTGAAACCTGTTACAGCATTAATACTTTTTAACAGAATAAATATAAAAGACTGCAAAAAAATGAAAAAACAAAGTAGACTGCTGGTATTCTAAAGCAAAAACTATTGAGAATATTGTATTTCCCAATATCAGTGCACCCAACAGGAAGCTTGCTTATAACATACATTAAATTTTGATAAGAGCAACAAACACAGTTACTTTAACCAAGATAAAGTATAACATTTTCAGGGAAATACAATAAGATGAGTAATGGATTAATGCTACACAAAAGCCACAGAAGTACTGTGTTATTAATTAAACTGAAATGAAATTAAATTAAATAGAAGCTATGAAATTGGTTCTGCTATGAGAGTGATTTGCTAATTCAGATCATATAATTTTGTTTAATTTAACAAAATTATATGATCTGAATTAGCAGAAATACTATTTTGACTTCCAAGTGTCAATGGCTATCAAACACATCCAAAAGCCATATTGCCCATTAGCTGGTAAATGCCATTGTGAGAAAACACCTCTGGTCCTTAAATCATTGCCATTTTAAGACTAGGCACAATTTTTTTTTCGGGGGGGGGGGGGCACTCAGTAAAGTGTGAAGTCCACAGCAACAACAGAAAAGACTGAAACCACACCTCAAAGAGGTGGAACACAAGAGTAAAAATTAAATGCAACTTTCCTAAAGGTTGATGACTAGAAGGTAAAAGAACATGTCTGAAGTACACAATAGTGACCAGAAGTCAATGATGAAAAGAAAGGTGTGACAGTTTACACATGGGGCACCAGTTACTTGGATTCAGCAGTTAGAGTGATAGCTCAAAAACCTGGTGAAATTAAAAGCTGAAGGGTGTTAAAATGGAGCATGTAAAAAGCTGTCTCAACAGAATACCACAGAATCAGCAGGCTACATGACTATTAGCACTTTATGCCTTGGGGTGACACAGGTCAAGGCAGTCTAACAATGAACACAGCAGGTCAGAGCCTTGGCAAGCAACAGCAAATAAAACTGAAAGTTAAGGGAATAAAGATGGAGATAATGCTATCTACCTCATCTCAAAAAGTATTTGTGGAATAATTAGCACTAATGGTAAGAAACTGCACTATAGAGGAAATGTATCAAATTCATGGCAGCAAATACTTCAGTAAGGAAAACAGTAATACAAAGTCCTGTCACAACAGATAAGCCACATTAGATTGCCTATATACAAACATCCAAATCAACATGAAGCCTTATGTGTTTGTGTCTATGTATGACGGTAGGTTGGGGCGGGGGGGGGGTTAAGAAAAAGTTTGACAGTGAATGAGGGGAATGTGGCTCATCACCAAAACAAACAAGAGTCATGGGTAGCAGAATAAACTAAAATATAATGCAATTAGAACAAGGAGTATAGTACAGTCACAAGACTGCACAAAATGTAGAAAAAACAATAGGCTTTTCAGTCAGTAGATGTAAATGAAGCAGACTGTGAATGAATATGAAATACATGGAGAGGTGTCCAAGTGCCATGAAGCCACACAGTAGGAAGTAGAACAAAGCAAGAAAAACATAGGTGCATGAATAGGGAAAACAAAAGGCTGTCAAAAAAAGGCAGAATAAATAGGGCTTGCTCTTACCACCACTCCTACACCCACTAAACACCATGGCTTAATACCAAAGATTATACTGTCTAATGTGATACAACTTTCAGAGACAATGGCGTATTAACTCGCCCCTACATAAGCACAATCTTCCTGCTAATGAAAGCAGTACACACTACAAAAATTAACACATGATCTGTTTGACTAACTTGTTATATGTTTCAACTATTCATTAAGTAAGCTTTTCTGCTACATATCCTGGGCTCAGTTTGTAGTGCAACAATTACTAATATCAGACTTCCCATATGGCATCATCTTCCAGATCCTCCCAGACTATTTTCTATTAATTTAAAATTTTACTGTGAGCGTTGCTGCCTCACAGTTAGATGTTGCCCGTTCGATTCTCAGAGCGTCTTCTGTGTGGCGACATGCGTGAATGGGCATTTCTTCGTTGAAAGTTGTGTGTTAGGCCCGGCAAGCCAGCACGTAAAACTCTACTGCCAATCATTAGCGGACCGGTGTTCCGCTGTGGCGGCCCCTAACCGGGAAAAGCCGAAAGACACAAACAAACTGTGCCTACAGTACTGCTGGAAGAATTATGTGGGAAAGACAATTAACAAGATCCAGGATGCCCAGGTAAACTATTTAAATGGCAGAATAAAACCACTCAGAGTTGATTTCAAATGGGGAAAACCATGTCATTAAAAAGAAATGCACAGCATTTTTGACCCTTGAGTATTTATGAGACTGTTCCCAATTAAATCTGACTGATTTCCACTTGTCAATTGTTGAGACAGTTTAGAAACAGTTAAAATTTAGATCTTTTCAGGCAAACATTATGCGACTAGGCATGGGAATCACAAACCTATATAGCCATTATATTTTGAGAAGACTTGGAAGTCCCCACATAGCACAGTTAAAGTTATCTTTTTATGATAAATGAGTACTACAGCATAGTGTGCTGTTTTAAACAATGACTTAAGGAGTCCTTCATTCTGCAACTTGTGTTGCTACTACCACCAGGCTTGCACTTGATTTCTTGTGCTACAAGTCTCAGAGGTTGGTTTTCCCCCATTACAGTAGTACAGCTTTTTGACAGAACAGTGAGCAATTCCTTCAGCCATGTTTACATGTTACGTGGAAACCTCATGCACGGCATTTATTTCCTACTTTTTCCAGTTGCTACAGAAACTAGCTTAACTTCATGTTGCATTTTCCAGTCTAAAGTTTGTAAATAAATACTTTAATTCATCTATTTGCTGCCTTCTAGTTTGTCATATCACTTCAATGTCTACGTCAAAAATTCAACTACTAACTTGTTTTTAACTTTTCTGAATAATCTCAAAAGTACAAAAGTTCTTCCCAAAGAAGTATGTCCTTGTCATATTAAAATCCAATTAAGATGGGAAATATTTTGGAAGGCATGGAGATGTGCACTATATTAATTATAGGCAGAAGTACCTACTGATGGCTGGCAGTACTTTATCAAGCTGTTTTATCCTACTTTCACAATGGAAGTTGAAGATTCAAGGCCAATTTCAGACTGTGAAAGACCCACTGAAGTCAGTGATTCAAGACCTTACTAGGTGGAGTCCTGGGCAAAACATGAGGCCAATTCTCCATAACAAGTCTGAGTCAAAGTCCCATTTTATAGTTGGAAGGGCTCTTAGCCCCAGAAACACTGAGCTTCTAGATATTTTGTGATACACAATAAGACAAAGTGCAAGTAAACTTACCATAACAGTTGATAATGAAATGATCATTGTTGCAGCAGCCTTAGCTATATAGGTTATATCCTGTACAGGATATAACATTCAGACAGATTCCAGAGATAAAGGGCACTTTTCTATGTGCCCCAACCATTAACAGCTCAAGCAGAGCTGTAGAAAACTGATGGTTTGGGTGCCACGTCCATCAACGACTTTTCATACTAACCAAGAGACAGAGGCAAGAGCCCAAAAAAAGTCAATTCTAGGAAATGAAAAATTAGAAGTCCTCATAGTCGCATCACAAATTATACAAAAATAAGGGGAATGGCGGGAGCAGATGGCCAATGCAGTAGTGATTATTTGAACATCTACTGTTATGGTAAGTTTACTTATAAAACTGTACTATGTTCATCATTTGGTAACTGCAGAGGCAGGCTTAGCTATGTGAACAGACTACATGGTCCTAGCAAAGCCTACTCTAGACCTGGAAAAAAGTCTAGTTTATACTGCTTTATAAAAGTATGTACAAAGGACCAAGATGCTACCTCTACAACACTTATACAGATTGCCTCTTTTCAAACAGGCACTGAAGATAGCAAGAGTTTAGTAGAGTGCGCCTTGACCATGCCTGGAACTGATTTATTATACTCTGGAAAAAAAAAAAAAGACAAAAAGAAAATTGCATGGGACAACCACTAGAAATTGTCTATTTTAACATTAGCTGTCCTTATTTCTTATCTTCAGAAAAAATGGACAACTGGTCAGTATTTCTGAAGGTTTTAGTTCTATCAAGATAGTGTCTGAGTTGCCTGTAGACATCCAAAGTAAGAAGGCTCTATTCTCCCTCATTTTAGGTTCTGGAAAAATAGATAGTTTGGCTCAAAGTAAACTCTGATACCATTTTAGGCTTAAATGAAGGATTTGTTCTCAAGGAAACCTTATCTTTGAGGAAAATTAGATAAGGTTTTCCCATCATCAGAGACTGAAACTCAGACGCACTTCTTGTAGAAGTCAGAGCAAACACCAACATAGTCTTCCATGATAAGAACCTCAAAGCAACCTGAACAGCCAAGTTCAAATGGAACAGACAGCATTTTCAAAACAAAATTAAGATCCCAAGAAGTATAAACTCCTTCCAAAAACACCTAAAATGAGAGTACAATGATAGAGGTCAATCCATGAGCAGACATGCTGAAATGGTGAAAGATGAACTATGACAGAGGACCATGAAAGGCCAGAGGATACAAACTCGCACAGATATTTTAGATCCATAGAAGCTCTTCTCTTAAATGGGCTTGGCTCTTAATATAGCAACAACTACAAAATATTTGCATAAGCTAATATATGACTTTATAGACGCAGGATGTCTTTGCTTTCTATAACACCTAGTGCACATCCTCAGAAAAAAAGGTGCCTAAAAGGTATAAAGATTTTTCATATACGCAGTCTACAGATGGTATTTCAAGTAGGGGAGTATCAATCGACTAATGTCTTGCATACGTTCAGCCTGTAAGGAGGCTTGCAGCAACTGCAGCAACTGCCCTTAGCCATTTGCATAAAAAAGGAGAGAACCGCTGTTGCCTGGGCAAGAAGGAAGTTACCACAAAGATCTTAGAGAGTTCTTCTGAATGTTTAGAGTGGCCATGGATACAATTGTAAAGCGTGGAAAGACATACAAGAACATTCTAATTTAAGAAAGAGAGGATGCAACTGTTTTCTAGGCTACTCACAAGGAGTCCTGAAGCAAAACTGTGTCAGTTGTTTCTTGTGAATGGAGGCAAACAGATCTAATCAATGTATTCCTCACAGCTGGAACAAATCCTGTTTTAATTTTCATTCATGAGGATCTGTCCTGGTCCTAATCAACTTGTGTGCCACAAAGTTTTTGCTCTGTCAAAGTAAGAAGCACAAAGAATGAAATTATGGAGAACTTCTACATCCCAAGCTACACTGACTTATCTGCACAGAATGCAAGATATGCCCCTCCCCATTATTTATGCACCACATCACTGTGGTGTAATCTGTGATCACTTGTAGATGCCCAAGGGACCACTGATTATTCAAGGAATTCAATGGATTTATTATTGTTAGCATATTTTTAGCATATTTTTGATGTTTAAATGTTTTTGTCTGTCCTTTTTGTTCCAAAGACCCTGCACATATACCCCCAAAGATATATCCCCCCCAAGTAAATTCTAGAGGCATCCATTTGTACAGACAATAGTGTAGCTGAAAGGTAAAATGGGAGACCTGGATCCGATAAAAGTTGTGCTTCTAAACAACTCCATATCTAAAAATTCCAAAACTAAAATTTAAAAGATCAGAGGTATTGATCTTGGGACCACAGAATTTAGGTATCATTTTTCTTCTGTTATGTGAGGTTTGGATAGAGGGATTATGAGACTTGTATATCCCATGAATCCTAAAAATCCTGAGAAAATTCCTGTGCTGAAGTGCTGAACTGTGTGGAAAGACTCAGGAATACAGCTAGAAGACCTATTTTTTTCATGCGGAGAATAACTCTTTTAAAGGATGTATCTTGAACATACCCCTACAATACAATTCTGTGGGAAGGAAAAAGATAAAATATTTAAATGTTTGCTTGGAAGCTTAGTCTGAAGAGGAGATCTCTTAGTCTGCAGTAGACCATCACTAGAGCTAGACACTTTGTGAATATCGCTGGGGTACAGAAAAACCCAAAGTGTAATACAAAGAACTGAAAGTGTGATCTAGACACAGAAAACCTTAACAAGCATATGAAGTCTGGGGTTATATGAGTGCAAGAATCATCATCATTTAAATCCAAGGTCACCAGAGAACTTAAATGGGGAATGAGAGGGAAAAGTTGTGAAAAGACAGAATTTTGAAATTGGGAAGCATCATAAACTGCTTTAGAAGGGAAAGATCTAGAATTGGTCTCCATGAATTTTCTCTCTTTGGCACAAGAAACATTCTTCAATAAAAGCTCTCTCTTCTCTGAGTCTCTGAGGAGAAGAGACTGTTTTTCTATCATCCCTCAAGTCAGCAGGTGCTGAATGGCATGAAGGAAAAGAGAAGTTTGATCCAGAGGATGAGGAGGCATTCCCACTGCCATCTGTATCCATGATAAAACCCTTTCAGAACTCATTTGTTTGAAAAAGGAAGTTATGTACTCACCATAATGTTCCATGTTTGTTGTCCATCTCGCCTTCACTCTTAGTAGGTTGGGTTCGGAACCGATCATCGGTTCCAACTTGGCCTTATACAATCCTCGAGGTCTTCTACTAGCTCGTGGCTGAAAACCCTATCCCATGACGCATTACAAAAGTTCCCCAGATCTTGTTTGCAGAAAAAGCTAAATAAAGGTCGCTGAATACTTAAAATAGCAATGAAGAAGGTCAGAGGAAACTAGTACCCAACTGCATCAGCTTGGTCTTCTAGGAGTGAACGGCTGGGGGAAGGAAGGTGGGATGTATGAATGAAGGCGAGATGGACAACACACATGGAATGCTAAGGTGAGTACATAACTTCTTTATGTGATGTTGTCCTATCTTGCCTTCAATCTTAGCAGGTTGGGACAGCGTTCCTAGCACCATCTTTCTTGGGTGGCTCAAGGGAGAATATTTTTCAGAACAGTGGACCCAAAGGAGGCCCTGTTGCTGGAGGCCAAATCAACTTTGTAATGCGTGATAAAGGTATGAGGCCTTGCTTATGTTGCCGCAGCACAAATGGTGTCACTAGGTACTCTCACCCGAAAAGCAGAAGAGGTTGCAATGGCTCTTGTAGAATGACTTCTTACTTTATCGGAAAGTTCTTTTTCTTTAGATTGGTAAGTAAAGGTAATACAATCTGATAGTCACTTTGAAAGTGTGACATTTGACACAGGAACACCATTTTTTTGAGTCTGAAAAGAATACAAATATTTGTATTTTTTTTTATTTTTTGTCCTATGTAAGTAGAAATGTAATTGTTTATGTACATCCAGTTGGTGCAGCATATATTCTGCGTTGTTGCCATAGTTTGGGAAAAAAACAAGTAGTTCTATGGACTGATTAAGGTTAAATTCTGAGCATACTTTGGGTAAAAAGGATGGGTTTGTTCATAGGGATACTCTATCTTTGTGGAAAAACATGTAGGGGGCTTTATGGACAATGTTGCAGTTCTGAGACTCTTATTGCAGAAGTAATAACTATCAAGAGAATAATTTTCCAAGTAAGATACCCGAGGTCGAAAGATGATGCAGGCTCAAAAGGGGGGAAGGATCAAACTTAATAAAACAAAATTTAAGTCCCATGGTGGTGGAGGGACCTTAACAGGTGGTCTTAATAAAGAAAACCTTTAAAATAGGCTTTGCAAAGTCTGTGGGACATCACATTAGGGCCTGATTGTCCCAAATGGAAAATAGATATGGCAGCCAGCTGGACGCGAAAAGTAGCTGCATCTGCCCCTTCATTAAACAGTTTTACTAGGAATCAAGAAGAGAAGCTATTGGGCAGAGAATGGATCAATCTGATTATTCAAAGCCCACAAAGAGAATTATTTTCCATTTGTTTCTATATAAAGTACAGTTTTGTACCTACCATAAATGTAGATGTTCGAGGATCCACATTGCTGCAGTCCTAACTATTGGGTAGTCCGCTGTCCAGTAATACCAAAGTATATGGCTGGCGTCGGTCAGGGCGCATTAGACTGGCGCCAGTACGTCAGGGTACTAATCATGACCGGCGTCATATCCTCAGTCTTTTCTTGCCCCAGATGTCAGAAGACCCTGAAAAGATAAGGCCAAAAAAAACTCCCAAAATACCTGCACCAAAAACTATATATACAATATATACACAATTAGCAGAATATAACCTCACCTACACAACCACCCCTAAACACAGAGGGAAGGAGGGAGGGTAAATTGGACTGCAGCAATGTGGATCCTCGAACATCTACATTTATGGTAGGTACAAAACTGTACTATGTTCTTTATTCCACATTGCTGCAGTCGAATCCCAAAGCAGAGGTAAGGGAGGCTGGCAAATCATAAGGAAGCAGGAACTGACAACATGCCTTGCAAAATAGCTGTGGCAAAACCAGCCCTAGACTTAGAGTAGAGAGGAAGGTGATAATGCTTAGAGAAAGTATGCACTGAACTCCAAGTAGCTGCCTCCAAAATATCCTTAGTTGCCACCCCTTAGAAATGCTGTGGAAGTGGCAGTAGCCCTAGTGGAATGAGGCCTAATCCCAGCTGGAATCTCCTTGCCATGATGGGAATAACAAAATGTAATGCAACACCCAATCCACCTAGAAATAGTTTGTTTTGACACAGGCTTGCCCTTTGAACTCAAAGCAAAATAAACAAACAACTGCTGAGACTGCCTAAAATCCTTAGTCCTGCTCAAATAATAGCATACGAATAGCCTGTGTACATCTAAAGTGTGCAAAATCTTTTCCCCTTTATTTTGGGGATCTGCATAAAAAGTAGGCAAATGAATAGTTTGGTTTAAAGCCACACTAGAAACCACCTTAGGCATAAAGGAAGGATTAGTGCGTAAGATACCTATCCTTATGAAAAATCAAAAGGCTCCACTGCCATAAGGGCCTGCAACTCAGAAACCCTTCTTGCAGAAGTAATGGCCAACAAAAAAGCAGTCTTCCATGACAAGTATTTCAATTCAGCAGTAGCCGCAGGCTCAAAAGGTTGTAGAGTAAGTTTCTCCAACACAAAATTGAGATCCCAAGCAGGAGTAGGAGCTCTATGGGGGTCTTATATTCTGTGCCCCTCTAAGAAATTGCTTGAACAAAGGATGCGAAAACAATGGTGGGTCACAATCATAGTGAGCTGAAATTGCTGCAGCATGAATCTTAATGGAAGAGAAAGACAAACCTTTGTCCAGTAATTCAGTAAGATATTGAAGAGCCACACTCAAATTTGGCTCAGTAATCTCCAAATTGTTTGCTGCACTCCAAAACAAAAATCTCTTCCATTTTTCTCGTACACTTTCCTTGTACTAGGTCTTCTGGCTTCCATAATCACATTTAAAACTTGTTGAGGAAGCTGAGACCTGCTGTCTTTCAAAACAGAATATGCCAGGCTGTTAGATGTAGAGAGTGAAGCTTGACATTGAGCAGATGACCGTCCCTCTGAGACAACAGGTGTGGAATCAAGGGTAAAGGCCATGGAGGCTTCCTTACCAGACTCCTCAGTAATGGGTACCCGTGCTGCCGAGGCCAATCTGGAGCTATTAAAATCATCCTTGGCTTGTCTTGTCTGACCTTTAGAAGCACCTTTGGAAGAAGAGGCAGAGGTGGAAAGGCATACACATGAAGATTTTTCCAACTGAAAGAAAGAGCATCCACTTTCCAAGCTGTGTGATGAAATCCCGTGCAAAACTTTGGCAGCTGGTGGTTTAGTGGAGAAGCGAACAGATCTATGTCTGGAGTTCCCCATGACACTGTCAATTTTGAAATACATGAAGATCCAGTTTCCACTCGTGGGGATCCATGATTTGTCTGCTTAATACATCTGCTAAGGAGTTCTGTGCTCGGCAGAAACCTTGCCTGAAGAGTTAGTTGCAGAGTGGCGCAGTCTCCCATAAAATCATTGCTTGTCTGCACAATGGGTAAGAATGTGTTCCCCTTGTTTGTTGATGTACCACATGACAGTTGTGTTGTCTGTTAGAATCAACACCTGCCCTGGAAGAAGTAACTCTTTGAAAGCAATTAATGCAAACTGAACTGCTAACATCTCTTTCATGTTGATATGTAGATGCTGTAGTCTGGCAGGCCACTTGTCTTGTATCCACTTTCCATTTAGATGAGCTCCCCAAGCAACATCTGAGGCATCTGTCGTTAGAATCTGACTTGCCTCTGGCGGGTCACAGAGAGTCCCTTGTTTAGGTGACATTCCTGAGCCCACCACAAAAATTCCTTTTGAATGCAAGGTATTATTTGAATGACAGTGTCCAAATCCTGGCAGTGCTGTGTCCACAGATTTTGAGATACCATTGTAGCTTCCTCATATGCAGTTTGGCATTGGGAAGCACCAGAATACAAGATGCCATGAACCCTAAGGCTTGAAGGACTGTCCTTGCAGTCAGCCCGGACTGAAGAGATAGATGATGGAAGTAACTGGAAAGATTCTTTTGTTTGTCCGGGGTTAAAAGGCCATCTGGGCTGCTGTATTCAGTCTCACACCCAGAAAGCACATGTCTTGAGAGGGTACTAGACTGGACTTTATTTCGTTCACAGAATACCCTAGGCATCTTAGCACTGCTATGACATATTCCAGATGCTGTAGAAGATCTTCTTTTCTTGAGCCAGAATCAGGCAGTCGTCCAAGTAAGGATAGATTTGGATTCCTTTTAGCCTGAAGTAAGCTATCACTGGAGCCAGAACCTTTGTGAATACTCTGGGCAGTAGATAAGCCAAAGCGCAATGCAGAGAACTGATAATGAGAATTTCCAGCTCGCAGATACTTCCTGCAACTTAGTCTGATTGGCACATGAAGGTAAGCTTCCTTGAGATCTAAAGTTACCATCCAGTGATCTTTGCCCAGCAGAGGTAAAAGCTGTTGTAACGTCAACATTTTGAACTTGGGAATGTCCAGATAAGTGTTGAGGATAGATAAATCCAGAATTGGTCTCCACGTGTTCCCCCTTCTTTGGTACTAGGAACAGGCGAGAATAAAATCCTAGGCCCCTTTCCGGCACAGGAACTGACTGAATGGCCCCTATTTGGAGCAACAGAGAAATTTGCTTGTGAGCCTCTGTCCTTTGAAGAGAAGGAATGTCTGGCATGCCTTTGAAAGGAGACAAGGTATGGAAATAAAACCTGTAACCGTGGTGAATAATATCCAGAACCCATCTGTCTTGGGTAATTAAATCCCAATTTTCTTTGAAAAGAGACAGCCTTCCTCCCAAAGGTGCTGCCAGGCGAGAATGTACTGGCAGCTGAAAAGGTCATTGGGTCTGCTTACGAAAGGACTGACCCCTGCCCTCACCAGAAGTCTGAGCAGGGGAACTCCCTGTCCTAGGCCTAAAAGAACCCTGAGCTCTGCCCCTACCACGTCTAGACCTACCCCTAGACTGGGAATCATAAGCAGGATAAGTCCATCCCTTAGTAGGCCAATTTCTACTAAACTTGGAGGCTGCACCTGCAAAAATCTTTAACAGTTTGCATAGACTTAGCCTTGTCCTCCATTTTCTTCAAAACTGCTTCCACAGGCGAACCAAACAACACATCAGACTGTAAAGGAGCATCCAAAATCCTTGTCTTAACATGCTCAGCTAAATTCTGATCTCTCAGCCAGGCGTGCCTCGAAGAACAGAACCAGTGGCAGCCACCCTGGAGGAGGCCTGCACAGCATCAAAACCACACTGCAAGGAATGTTTACCTACCTGTTCAGACACATGAACTAAATCCTGCAACTCTTTACACTCAATACCTTCAGCCAGAGCATCCACCTTAGATTTCAACTGTGAAAGAAGATAATTCTTATATTTTAACATGTGAAACTGACAATTCAACGCCCTCATGGCTAAAGTGGAAGAAGTATACACTTTCTTTCCCCATCTATCCAAAGCCCTTGCCTCTTTATCAGGAGGGACAGGATTTTTTAACAACTGAGGCCTTCACACCTTTAGGCCCCTGAGAGACAGTTTCTGGGTCTGCCCTAGGACTCTTAAAAAGATACTTATGAGCTTCAGGCACCCTATAATACCTATCCGGTTTAACTGGGGCAGGAGGCAAAGAATCAGGATTCAGGGAAGCCTCCGCAAACACATCTTCCACCACATTCAAAACAGGAGGTATAGCTAAAGGCCTATGCTGGGGTAAAACAAGAATTCCTAAGCCTTTTCCTGGAATCAGAGAAATCTTGACCTTCCCATTTAAAATGCTCCCTCATGGAATGCAGAGTCTCTGAAAATGAAAAATCCTCAGGAGGAGAAGCAGAAGGAGTAGAATCATCCACATCAGAATCAGAATAAGGAGGGTACTCCTGCAAGTCTTCAGCCGAAGACTCCGAAACCTCCGAGCATTGCTCAAAACTCTCAAACTCAGGTTCCACCCTAGGCCTCTTATCAGGAGGGGGCATAGAACCCCTAATCATAGTAATCAAATCCTCTGCCATTTTAAGCATATGTTTCTTAGGCAAAGATCCTGAAGTACTAGGAGAAACCCCCACAGAAGCTAAACTTGGCCTGCCCCTCAAAGAAGCCTTGGAAACTGAAGGAGGCTCTAACCACCTTAGGAAGAGAGGGAAGAACAGCCACCTGAGAAGCCCCTCAGCCTGGCCTACTTCCTGAGAGGATACATCCTGTAACAGTAAAGTCTCTTCCTGAGACTCCAAAGAGACACCTGGCAAAACCTCCGGCTCCACTGAGCCTTCCAAAGAACCGACGTCTGGGACTGTCGGTTCCTCCCTTTGCTGCTTTATCTTGCATCCGACGGCATTTTATAATTACAACGCTTCCCAAACACTAACCTGGCACAGTCTAACCTTCTCTTAGTAGTGCGTTTGTTAAATCTAGCACAAGAGCGGCATCCAACAACGTCGTGCTCAGGCCCTAAACAATGTATACACAAAGTGTGGTAATCCCTATGAGGTATCTGTTTCCCACAAGAAATACAGTTATTCACTTTTTCTGACATCCGGATAAATACTGAGGCAAGAAAAAACCAAAATATTCCCGTGGGTACTTAGCCAACTTTGATTCGGTCTGAAACTCTGACTTCAGAAACTTTCAAAAATTGCTTCTGCATCGGACCATGCGGCAAAAGACTGAGGATATGGCGTCGGTCATGCGCATTAGTACCCTGGCGTACTGACATCAGTCTAATACTTTGGTATTCGGGCCGACTGGACAGCGGACTACCCAATAGTTAGGACTGCAGCAATGTGGAATGAAGAACATCCTTCTTGTCGAAGCTTTATGGGACGAGATCAAAATATGCTTTACTAATGTAGAAAGATTAGAGAGCCTGGCTATGGTTGAAATCTGAGCAGCCAAGCTTTCAATTTGAGGGTTTGAAGGGAGGGGTGGGAACATCCCTGATGCATGAGTCAGGAGGTTCAGAGCTGGGTCCAGAATCCACGGCTCCTCCTGGAGATGAGGCCACCGAAAAGGGACCCAGATATGATGAGGCCAGTATGGGGCGACAAGAATTAAGCTTCTTCCCAAGTGACTGGCTTTCTGAAGAACTTTTGGTATCAAAGGAAAGGGAGGAAAAGCGTAGAGGACACCTGAGGGCCAATCGTGAACAACTGCATCCCTTGGCGACTCCCCCAGAGGGGAGAATCAGGGAAAAGTAGCTGCTGTATTTGGCATTCGTGGATGTGTCAAAAAGGTCGCAGCAAGGCTGGCCCCATTTGCGGAAAATCTCTTCCTCCACTTCCTGTTTTAGGGACCAATCGTGAAGCATCAGAATTGCTCTGTTGAGTTTGTCTGCAATCACGTTGGATTTCCCCTGGGATGTGCATTGCTATCAGAGAGCATTGGTAGGAGGTTGCCCAGTGCCATACTTTCAGGACCTCCCGACAAAGGGGGTAAGATCTACTTCCTCCTTGTTTATGTACCATACAAAATACATATTGTCCATCTGTACTGCAATTGTTCCTAGTGAAAGAGAGCCCTGGAATGCTTGCAACGTTAATAGCACAGCTCTTATCTCACTGATGTGCAAATGAGCCTCGTGGTCCTGCCAAGTGCCTTAAACTGTCCTTCCTAGATAATGCCCCCCCCCCCCAATCTGGGAAGCATCTGTGGTCACTGTGGCTAATGGCTGTGGAGGAAGAAAAGGATGACCTAATGTCACTTGAGTGGAGTAAAGCCATCAAAGGTCTTTCCTGCAAGATTCCATTATCAAACTTTGGTGGGACATGCGTAGTTCCTGCACAGACCACTGAGTGAATAGTAGCCACTGTAGCATTCTCATGTGCAGATGTGCTATTGGAATCATGGTTATTGCAGCTGCCATGGTCTCCAATACTTTGAGAATTGTTCTTGCTTGTACTTCTGTTTAAAAGAAGGTTTGAGACTTGACGTCGTTGGACATGAACCCGAAGTTTTGCCATCATATTTGTTGTATCTAGATCTGCTCCTATAAAAATGATAGGCTGAGATGTCAACAAGGCAGATTTTTCATAGTTTATTGTGATTCCTATGTGACAGCAGAGATGTAAAGTGGCGTCTCTCACTTTGGATCATACATGCTCGGTGGTGGCGGTTAGGAGCCTGTTGCCTAGGTATGGAAACACTCGGAATCCTAGGCGTTTCAAGGGAGCCGCTACTACTGCCATACACTTGAACACTCTGGGGGCTGTAGTGAGGCCAAAGGGCAGAGCTCAAAACTGGTAGTGGCTGGCTCCCAGCTGAAAGCGTAAATGACTCCTGGATCACCTGTCCATTTTTATATGGTAGTACACATCCTGGAATATAGAGGACATTCAATCATTTCATCCCAGAAAAGGGAATACTGACTGTAGTGTTACTATCCGGAACTTTAACTTTCTCATTGATTTGTTTAACTTGCTAAGATCCAGGATGGGTCTCCAGTCCCCTGTTTTCTTTGGAACTAAAAAGAAACTTGAGTAAGTTCCAGATCTTATTTGGTCATGGGGACTGCTTGGATGACTGTTCTGTTTAGCAACTTTTGTATTTCTAGAGTTGCCTAATCCCTTTGACTGGGTGGAACGTCCAGGATGTTTTTTGTTTTTGGGACTGGAAAGTAAAAGGGTATGGAGTAACCTCTGGATACAATACTTTGTACCCAGTTTTCTTTTGTTATTGCTAGCCAGGCACTTGGGTACAAAGATAATCGGCCCCCGACTGCCTCCAGAGATGGGCAAGCGGGCCTCCTTTCAGGAGTGCTGAAAGGGCTTACCAAGGAAGGATTCTCAGTCACCCTGGTTTTGTGGACCCCCCTCTGTCTCGTGGTTAGTGTCTTCCGTTAGCATTTCCCCCTCTGTCCTTGGGGGACGAATCAACACGTGTGTCCTGGAAAGCTCTCTTGGATTTTCAAAACCACATTTTTCCTCTTTTCTGACCCTTTGGGTAAGGTCTAGTAGGTAGGGAAAAATGGACTCCAGCAGCAGAGAGAGTCTTTCCTTCTTGTTCACACCTGATTAGTGTGTCTTTGACTTTTGGACTGAAAAAGGACGCGCCATCGAAAGGGGGGGTTCACAAAAGAGGATTCAAAGGGTTTTGCAAAGTCACACAGGCGCATCCAGGAATGTCTCTCCTTAGGGCAAATGCTGAACCCGCTGCCCTGCTCGCTCCATTTGCTGCATAAGAAATGAGCCTCATGGAGGAGTTGACCACTGAGGTTAGGGTGGAGAGCTGAGAGGAAACCTTGTCTGATACCCCTTCAACTACTGAACCTTGGAGGATATCTCCTAGCTCTTTCAGGAGATCTCACTGAAGCCTAGTAAAGTGAGTGAGATAATTCAGTGATCTGAGCGCAAAAGTCGTTGGAGAAGATGCGCTTTCCATACCTGTCCAACTTACGAGACTGTTTGGTGGATGGACAGAAGAGAGCATCTCTGAAAGCTCCTTTTGTGTGTCTGCCGCCACTACCATAGCATCTACTGGGACATCTTTGGTAAGGAATTTCTTGTCTGAAGGAGAGGTGATGAATTTGTCTGGTGTCCGAGGAACAGGTTCCACTGAGTCTGGGGACTCCTACACCTTTTGACTAACTAACTGCATCAGCTCGTCGAAAGGCGGAGACACCCAAGTGGTGGAGGGGTGAGATCAAAAGGCCTTCGGGTATACAGACACCTCAAAAGGGTTGATGGGCTTCCAGCCACCTCTCTGTTTTAGTATTTCCAGGATGTCTAGGAAGGAGACATCCTCACAGGGCGACCATGGGGATCTTTCAGGTCCGAGATTGTATCTGAGGAGTAATGGATGGTGAAAGGGTAGGTTATGGTCAGTTCTGAAGCCCTCTGGGTTGGATCCAATAAGAGTTTGGCAAGCGCCGGTGCCCTCAATAGCCTCTGCACCACACAATCATCAGACAAGCTCCTGGAAGATTGAGTGGAGGGAGCAGGAGATCTGGAAGGCTACAATAAGGGAGACCTTAAAGTTGGAGATACAAGCTCCGTACGTGAAAACCCAATGGCTCTGAAAGTAAATGAACAGAGGTAGAAGGCTTCTCGGACTGAACAGATTTTGAGTCTGAAGATGAAAGTTTCTGTGACTTTTTTGACAGCTCCAACTGAGCCTCTGAGGAACAGGACCTTTTCCCCGATTTATCTGATTTAGAGGAGGGGGAATGGCCTGATTTTGAAGGACTCTGACCTTCTTCAATAGCTTCAAAAAAAGGTGTCTTCAATACTACTCTCAGAATCAATTTATTCTTTCTCTCCAGTAGTACCCCAGGGCTAAAGGAGTGACATATGGCACAAAACTCCTGAAGGTGTACTGCTCCGATACAGTACACACAAACTGCATGACTGTCAGTAACAGACATTTTTTTTGGCTGCATTTAACGCATTTCTTAAAACTTGAAGGTTTAATATCCTTGGCCTGCTTGGTATACATTTTAGTAATCAGGAACAACAACAAGAAAAACATATTGATTATATATATATATAAACTACTACTACAACTCTGTCATTGTCCACGCTGGTGTTAACGACCTGAGACGTACCTCCTTGGACTACATGAAAAGAGACATAGAGGAGCTCTCTGATTATGTAGCCCAAGCAAGTATGACCCTGACCTTGAGCAGTATCCTACCTTCACCAAGAATGATGCCACAATACAGAGATAAGATGATCAGCTTTAACAATTGGCTTAATCTCTGGTGTCATTCAAAGGGGATCCAATGTCTGTCTGCCTGGGATGACATGCTGGACAAGCCACGCTGCTCCAAGGGATGGCTTGCACTTGTCACCCTGGGATTCGGATTTTGGCAAAGGCTCTTGCCACCCCCATAGTGCCTTTTTTAGGCAAGGCTCAAATTCTAAACCTACCACCCTAGAACAAAACAAAGAAAAAAACCTAGGGTAATGCTGCTCAATGCCAGAAGTCTCAACCTCAAGATGCACACACTCGAGGCCCTTCTCAGTATGGAGAACATCGATGTCTGTGCTGTGACAGAAACCTGGTTCAAGGCTCCTGAGAGCACCCCAGCACTATCAGGTTTTACCTCATATCATGCGTTCCGGCCCCAAAATCCGGACAATACCAAGAAAGGAGGAGGGTATCCATATTCATCAAGGACACCCACACCTCAAGATTGGTGGCATCGTACGATGCATCGGAAACCATCCAGGTGCAATTAACCATAGGCAAGACTGCTCTGCAATTTGTAGCATGTTACAGGCCACCCTCGCAAACTCAGGAACCTCATATGGCCTTCCTGAAAACACTAGAGGATAAATGTATCTCGAACACCATCATACTAGGTGACTTCAACTACCCTAATATAGACTGGGAACACTACTCAAGCCCAAACACTCTAGCCCAAAAGTTCCTGGAATTCATAAACTCAAATGCCATGGAACAACTAGTCACCATCCCCACAAGAGGAGAGAACATACTTGATCTCATCATCACGAACATGGGAGCACAATGTTCAACGCCAGAAGTATACCCCTCACTGGTGAGATCTGATCACAAACTAATCTTGCTGGAGGTCCTCATCCTGCCCCCACCCGAAATGAAAAAGACCACAGTAAAGAACTTCTCGAAAGCCGACTTCACACTTTTAAAGACTAGTGTGGTCTCCTTTAAGGCCCCTGAGCCGGCGGTTAACATTACTCAAACCGCTGAATCACTTACAAATGCCTTCTACCAGTACCTGCAGGGCTGCATGGATCAGGCAATCCCAAGCAAAACAAAGACTCTTTGTACCAAAGGCAAGCGTCCAGTCTGGTGGACCCCAGCCATAAACAAACTCTACAACAAAAGGAGAAAGCTACTACAAGATAGAGCAAAATCCTTAAAAGGTAAGACACCGCTGATCATTATAAGTAAAAAGCTAAGAGCTCTCATAAAATCATCCAAAGCTAATTTTGAGAAAAAAAATAGCTAAGGACTCTAAAGACAACCATAAGGCATTCTTTAGCTATGTCAGAAACCTAGGAGGAAACTCCCAGATATGCTCAGAATTAGTTCAAAATGATGTGAAGATTACTGATCCTACAGACATTGCCAACATACTGGCTGACAGGTTCAGTGCAAACTCTCCCCTAAAGGAGAGATATCTAGACCAAATGATTGTAGCCCCCAAACATCTCTAACGCCCAGGTGAGAACTGCTCTCCAAGGTAAAGAACACAGCATCCATGGGACCTGATGGTGTCCCCGGCTGTGTGCTCCATGAACTCAACGAGGAATTAAACCCACAGTTAGGACAGCTGTTTAATCTTAGTCTCACCTCCGGATACGCACTCCAGGAGTGGCGCACAGCGACTGTGGTCCCACTCCACAAAGGCGGTGCCTCCACCGACCCTGGAAATTACCGTCCCATTAGCTTGACAAGCCTTATCTGCAAAGCCATGGAGAGGATCATAATGGATCTCATAAATAAAGACATAGGGAACTTGCAGACTTTGGATCCAACCCAGTTTGGCTTTGTCAAAGGCAGATCATGCCTTTTAAACTTGGTTGACTTTTTGAAACAGTCACCAAGGCCATTGACGAGGAAAGGCAGTCCATACAGCCTACCTAGACCTGGCGAAGGCTTTTGATACAATACCTCACTCGGGTATCATTGAAAAACTCATCAACTTAAATGTAAACCCATACATTACAAGATGGGTTGCAAACTGGCTGAGTGACAGAACCCACAGGGTCAGAGTTGCTGGCGCCATGTCAGACTCAAAGCCTGTCACAAGTGGTGTCCCACAGGGCTCAGTCCTGGGCCCACTCTTGTTTGGCATCTACTTTTCTGAAGTACAAGCAAACACAGGAGGGTTATGGCTGACAAAGTTTGCAGATGACTGCAAACTGGGCCGTAGTTGAAAACACATCCGACACAGATATCCTTCAGAAGGGTCTCACAGAAACGGATAACTGGTGCCAGAGCCATGGCCTTAAGTTAAATGCCAAGAAATGCATAGTCATACCCTTCGGGAAAAATAAGGTTACCCCTAGCTACCATATAGGTGGCAATCCCCTGAACACAGAAGAAGTTATTAGGGACCTGGGAACCCAGGTTGACAGTAGCCTTTCATTCGACACTCATATTGCTAAAGTAGTTAGGAAGACCTTCTACATTGCCCGCCTTATCATGAAGGGATTCACATCTAGATCAAGGGAAGTCATAGTCTCCCTATACTCATCACTCATCAGACCAATGATCGAGTACAATGCCCCAATTCGGAATGTATCTAACCCGACACTTGCAGCAGCTGGAGAGGCCACAAAAGTTCCTCACCAAAAGGATAAAGGGTCTCAAAAATCTGTCTTATGCTGCCCGACTGAAAGAACTCCAGTTATATTCAGTTGCTTACCGCTTGCTCAGAGGTGACCTATGCCTGACATACAAGGCCATGTCAAACCCAGATTTGATAAACATGCTTCATCTCAAAAAATCTAGATCCCTCAGAGCCACAAGGGCGGGAGACTTAAACCTCGACACGGTTATTAATAGGACGTGCTGGAGGGATAGATTCATCACCCAAAGACTCTCTATGCTGTGGAACAAAATCCCGGTTTATGTGAGGCAGAGCACCTCGCTGGCCTTGTTCAAGAGGAATCTTGACCAATGGATGGGAGATCACAGATACACCCCAGGGGTTACCTCAGTGTCACTGCTCGACAGAGGCACAGCAAAATAATGGGCATAGTTTCTCCAAACTAAAGGGGTGGCGTAAGCCACAAAACTATGGGCTAGGCTTATAAATGCCCTCGGGCAGATAGCCTAGTATGAACCTATGAACCTATGAAGATTCCATAATGCTATTATTTTCTTCAGATAAGGGAAAAATGCCAACATTTTCCCCATGTTCTTAAAAGAAAGAAGCATTTAGCATACAAGCCTAATATATGACAATTCGAAAAAATAAGTATTGCAGAAGAATATACGTTTTCTCTCAAATCTATCAATCAAAAGCTTTCCCATGTTTATCAGAAGGGAAGGGATTGGCATTAACCAAATGTTTAGCACAGCTGCATTTATCAAAAACTACTGCAGGGTCTGAAGTGGTGTTAGAATATAAAAGCTTATAATGCTGATGGACTTATACAATCTGTCTTCTTTCTTGGGGGAAGTAGGCTGGCTGTCAGGTACTTTACATGATGTAATAAATACCTCCTCTAATGATGGAAGAAGAGGAGTAATTGTTGTAAGTTCAATTGCAGTAAATCACAATATTCCTAAAGAGACATTGGAATATCATTTTGTTCCCACTGAAGCAACTGATTCATGCTGTCAGAATCCACAATTCCCTAGAAGAAAAGTACAGTTTTGTACCTACCATAAATGTAGATGTTCGACGATCCACATTGCTGCAGTCCTTACATATGGGTAGTCCGCTGTCCTCGGTCGGCCCGAATACCAAAGTATTAGGCTGACGTTGGTCATGGGCGCTCAGATCTGACATCAGAGCGTCAGGGTATAAAAGCGCATGACCGACGTCATATCCTCAGTCTTTTCTTGCCCCAGATGTCAGAAGGCCCTAAAAAGAAAGGCCACAGCCCAAAAACAGGAAACCTCCCAAAAACATGCCCAACAACAACCATCACCCAAACCATATAACCATGCCAAACTACAGAGGGGAAGGAGGGAGGGTAAATTGGACTGCAGCAATGTGGATCTTCGAACATCTACATTTATGGTAGGTACAAAACTGTACTATGTTCTTCATCTCACATTGCTGCAGTCCTTACATATGGGTAGAATCCCAAAGCAGAGGTAAAGGGAGGATGGCAAAATCATAAAGCATTAGGGGCTGCTAAAATGCCCTGTAATATTGCAGTGGCAAATCCAGCCCTAGACTTAGAATAAAGAGGAAGGTGGTAATGCTTGGAAAAAGTATGCACTGAACTCCAAGTGGCTGCTTCCAAAATATCTTTTGTAGCTACCCCCCTTAGAAAAGCAGTAGAAGTGGCAGTAGCTCTAGTGGAATGAGGTCTGATTCCAGCCGGAATCTCCTTACCATGATGGGAATAACAGAAAGAAATACAAAACCCAATCCATTTAGAAATAGTTTGTTTTGAAACAGGTTTTCCCTGAGAACCCAAAGCAAAAGAAACAAACAACTGCTGAGACTGCCTGAACCCCTTGGTTCTGCTCAAATAATAATGTAACTGCCTGTGAATATCCAAAGTATGCAAAATCTTCTCCCCTTTATTTTGGGGGTTTGCATAAAAAGTAGGCAAATGAATAGTTTGGTTCAAGGCCACACTAGAAACCACTTTAGGCATAAAGGAAGGATTAGTACGCAAAGATACCCTATCCTTATGAAAAATCAGGAAAGGTTCCACTGCCATAAGGGCCTGTAATTCAGAAACCCTTCTTGCAGAGGTAATGGCCAACAAAAAAGCAGTCTTCCATGATAAATACTTTAACTCGGCAGTAGCTGCAAGCTCAAAAGGTTGTAGAGTAAGCTTTTCCAACACAAAATTGAGATCCCAAGCAGGAGTAGGAGCTCTACGTGGGGGTCTTATGTTCTTTTCCCCTCTAAGAAATTGCTTAAACAAAGGATGGGAAAATAAAGGAGGGTCACAGTCATAGTGAGCAGAAATGGCTGCAGCATGAACCTTTATCGAGGAGAAAGACAAACCCTTGTCCAATAACTCAGTAAGATATTGAAGAGAAACACTTAAATCAGGCTTGGAAACATCAAAGTCCTTCGCTTTGCTCCAAAGAAAAAATCTCCTCCATTTATCAGCGTAAACTTTCCTTGTACTAGGCCTTCTGGCCTCCAAAATAACATTCAAAACTTGTTGTGGAAGCTGAGACCCTCCAGGGTCTAAAACAGAATATGCCAGGCTGTGAGATGCAGAAACTGAATCTTGACATTGAGGAAGTGATTGCCCTCCTGAGCCAAAAGATGTGGAATCAAAGGCAGAGGCCATGGAGGCTCCCGTACCAAACTCCTCAGTAGTGGGTACCAGTGCTGTCGAGGCCAATCCGGCATTATCAGAATCATGGATGGCTTGTCTATTCTGGCCTTCAGGAGTACCTTGGGAATGAGAGGCAGAGGTGGAAAGGCATAGACATGAAGATTGCTCCAACTGAATGATAGAGCATCCACCTTCCAAGCTGTGGGATGAAACATTTTTGTGCAAAACTTTGGCAACTGGTAATTTAGTGGAGAAGCGAACAGATCTATGTCTGGAGTCCCCATAACACTGTCAACTTTTGAAACACATGAGGATCCAGTTTCCACTCGTGAGGATCCACAATTTGTCTGCTCAACACATCCGCTAAGGAGTTCTGTGCTCCTGGTAGAAACCTTGCCTGAAGATTGAGGTGTAAACTGAGAGCAGTCTCCCACAAAATCATCGCTTGCCTGCAAAGAGGGTAAGAATGGGTTCCCCCTTGCTTGTTGATGTACCACATGACAGAAGTGTTGTCTGTTTGAATCAACACCTGTCCTGGGTGAAGTAAATCCTTGAAAGCCATCAATGCAAATTGGACTGCTAACATCTCCTTCAAGTTGATATGCAAATGTTGAAGTCTGACAGGCCACGTGTCTTGCACCCATTTTCCATTGAGGTGTGCTCCCCAAGCCTTGTCCGAGGCATCTGTCGTTAGAATTTGACTCGCCTCTGGTCGGGTCACAGAGAGTCCCTTGTTTAGGTGACATTCCTGAGCCCACCACAAAAATTCTTTCTGAATGCAAGGTATTATCTGAATGACAGTGTCTAGATCTTGGCAGTGTTGTGTCCATACATTTTTGAGATACCATTGAAGCTTCCTCATATGCAGTTTGGCATTGGGAAGCACCAGAATACAAGATGCCATGAACCCCAAGGCTTGAAGGACTGTCCTTGCAGTCAGCCTGGACTGTAGAGACATTTGATGGAAATAAAGAGAAAGGCTTCTTTGTTTGTCCGGGGTCAAATAGGCCATCTGGGAAGCTGTATTCAGTCTCACACCCAGAAAGCACATGTCCTGAGAGGGTACTAGACTGGACTTTGTTCCGTTCACAGAATACCCTAGGCATCTTAACACTACCATCACATACTGTAGATGATGCAGAAGTTCGTCTTTGTGTTGTGCAATAATCAGGCAATCGTCCAAATAAGGATAAATCTGTATTCCTCTTAACCTGAAAAGGCTATCACTGGAGCCAGAACCTTTGTGAACACTCTGGGCAGTAGATAAGCCAAAGGGCAATGCAGAGAACTGATAATGTAAATTTCCAGCCAGCAGGTACCTCCTGCAACTGGGCCTGATAGGAACATGAAGATAAGCCTCTTTGAGATCCAGAGTTACCATCCAGTGATCTTTTCCCAACAGAGGTAAAAGCTGTTGTAACGTCAGCATTTTGAACTTTGGAATGTCCAGATAAGTGTTGAGGATAGATAAATCCAAAATTGGTCTCCACGTGTTCCCTTTCTTTGGTACTAGAAACAGGCGAGAATAAAATCCTAGTCCCACTTCTGACAGAGGAACTGGCTGTATAGCTCCTATTTGAAGAAGTAAAGAAATCTGCTTGTGAGCCTCTATCCTTTGCCGAGGAGGAATGTCTGGCATGCCTTTGAAAGGAGGCAATGTATGGAAATAGAACTTGTAGCCTCAGTTTATAATGTCCAATACCCATTTGTCCTGGGTGACTAAAAGCCAGTTTTGCTTGAAGAGTGCTAACTTTCCTCCCAAAGGAGCTGCCAGGAAGAAGAATCTGGCAGCTGAAAATGCAGGTCATTGGGCCTGTTTACGAAAGGACTGGCCCCTGCCCTCACCTGCAGATTGTGCAGGTGAACTCCAAGTTCTAGGCCTGAATGTACTGTGAGCTCTGCCCCTGCCACGTCTAGATCTACCCCTAGACTGAGAATCAGAAGAAGGGTAGGTCCACCCCTTAGTAGGCCAATTTCTACTAAACTTTGGAGGTTGCACCTGCAAAACATCTTTAACAGTCTGCATGGACTTAGCCTTGTCTTCCATTTTCTTCAAAACCGACTCCACAGGGGGACCAAACAAAACTCCAGACTGTAAAGGGGCATCCAGAATTCTAGTTTTAACATGCTCGGAAAAATTCTGATCCTTAAGCCAGGCGTGCCTACGAAGAACTGAACCAGTGGCAGCCACCCTAGAAGAGGCCTGTACAGCATCAAAACCACACTGCAAAGAATGCTTACCCACCTGTTCAGAGACATGTACTAAATCCTGCAATTCTTTACACTCTATGCCCTCTGCCAAAGCATCCACTTTAGATTTTAGCTGCGAAAGGAGGAAATTCTGATATTTCAACATATGAAACTGGCAATTTAAAGCCCTCATTGCTAAAGTAGAAGAGGTATACACCTTCTTACCCCATCTATCCAAAGCTCTAGCTTCCTTATCTAGAGGAACCAGATTCTTTACAACAGAAGCTCTAACACCCTTAGGCCCCTGACTAATAGTTTCTGGGTCCGCCCTAGGACTCTTATACAGATATTTATGAGCCTCAGGCACCCTGTAATACCTGTCCGGTTTAACTGGCGCAGGAGGCAAAGAATCTGGATTAAGGGAAGCCTCCGAGAAAACATCTTGAACAACATCCAAAACAGGAGGTATAGCCAAGGGTCTATGCTGTGGTAAAAACAAGAATTCCCTAAGCCTCTTCCGTGAATCAGAGAAATCCTGTCCTTCCCACTTAAAATGCTCCCTCATGGAATGCAGAGTTTCTGAAAATGAAAAATCCTCTGGAGGAGAAGTAGAAGGAGTGGAATCCTCTGCATCAGAATCCGAATAAGGGGGAAAATCCTGAATATCTTCAGCAGAAGAGTCTGAGTCATCTGAGGCCTGGTCCAAACTTTCCAACTCTGGCTCCACCCTGGGCCTCTTAACAGGAGGGGGCATAGAACCTCTAATTAAAGTAATCAAATCTTCTGCCATTTTAAGCATGTGCTTTTTAGGCACAGACCCTGAAGTACCTGGAGGGACACCAGAGGAAGGCAAAACAGACCTGCCCTTAGAAGAAGCCTTAGAAATAGTAGCAGAAGGCCTAACCACCTTAGGCATAGAAGGGAGAACAGTAACCTGAGAGGCCCCTTCAGCTTGACCTGACTCCTGTGAGGCCACATCCTGCAAAATCAAAGTTTCCCCCTGAGACTCAACAGAAACTTCAGCCGGATCCACCTGTTCCACCGTAGTTTCTGCAGGACCGGCGTCCGAAACGGACAAATCAACCTGTCTAGGTTTCAAGGATTTGTCTTTGCGCTTCTTCGTGGAAGCGGGCGTCGGAGGATCCGACGGCATATTATAATTACACCGCTTACCAAAGACTAACCTAGCACAATCTAACCTTCTTTTTATAGTGCGCTTATTAAACCTAGCACAAAACCGACACCCGACTACGTCGTGGTCCGGTCCCAAACAAGGAATGCAAAGAGAGTGATAATCCCTATGCGGTATCTGTTTCCCACAAGAAATACAATTATTCACTTTTTCTGACATCCGGAATTAACTGAGGCAAGAAAAACAAAATATTCCCACGGGTACTTTGCCCAACTTGGTTTCGGTCTGAAACTCAGAATACGAAAATTTCAGAACGCCGAACGGCACTTGCAACGCTGCTTCTGCATCGGACCATGCGGCAAAAAAGACTGAGGATATGACGTCGGTCATGCGCTTTTATACCCTGACGCTCTGATGTCAGATCTGAGCGCCCATGACCGACGTCAGCCTAATACTTTGGTATTCGGGCCGACCGAGGACAGCGAACTACCCATATGTAAGGACTGCAGCAATGTGAGATGAAGAACATCAGAAGTTGTCCCCTCAATCATTTTGTGGTCCAAATTCTTGAGCAACCTCAACAAATGACAAATCTGGACTTCCAAGATGGCTGCATACAGAGTAACAGCTTCGTTTCAGCTCTGCCAGCAACCCAGAAAAGAAAGCTAGTAAATTTGGTCTTTCTGGGAAAATTTCAGTTACTGGTTATTAAGTGCACAGCCTGTATGCCAACAAAGAAGAAACTTAGAGAACCTGGCATAAAATTAACTTCAAAAGGTGAAAAGGAAATAGTGGCTGGGAAGAGCCCTGCAGCTGAACAAAAATTGGTTCAAGCTTCAGCTCTGGAGCAAGCCATCACTTTCAATAAGAGGAAAAATAAGTCAAATGTGTTCTGAGATGATTAAAATAAAGAAAACACTGAAGGAGTACATCAACTCTAATAACAAAAGGCTGGAAAAAACGAAAGACTGTTTAAACAGATATTCATATAAGCTAATAATTCTTAAAAATCAGAGGTCAAAATGAAGAACAGGCTGCCTGAACTAAAGGACAGAGCACATAGGGAAAACCTGAGATTTTCTCCTGCAAGCGTAAAATC
The DNA here is from genome assembly GCF_019279795.1 of Protopterus annectens. Taxonomy (NCBI): domain Eukaryota; kingdom Metazoa; phylum Chordata; order Ceratodontiformes; family Protopteridae; genus Protopterus; species Protopterus annectens. The sequence continues at coordinate 1,126,260,036 of NC_056743.1, forward strand.
GGAAGGAAAACACTGCATTAATTTTATGAAAGCTTAAATAAGCAACTGGACAGGTATTCCACAGCTCCAGTTGTTAACTGACAAGGCACATCTTGTGTATGCTCCAAACCTGGCCATGAGAAAGCAGCAAAGACATCTAATAGTAAAGATGCAATTCTACCAGCAGAAATAAGAAGTTATGTACCTACCATAACGTTCCATGTTAGTTGTCTTCTCTCGCCTTCTTTCTTGCTTGATGGGTTCGGAGCCGATCCCTCGGCTCCGACTCGGCACTTGCTAAGCTCGAGAGTCACTTTTACCAGCTCGAGGCAGCCCCATATCCCATGATGCAAGGCGGTAAGTACCCAGATCTCGTTTGCTGACAAAGGGCAATAGCACCAAGCATAAAATACTTCCCAAAGGAAGAAAGAAACTTACAGATGGAAAAAGGACCAGGTCTGAATGGTCTTTAGCATAACAGTTTCTTATACAAGGTCTGTCCAGGCCAGGGGGAAGGAGGGAGGGTCGCAAGAAAGAAGGCGAGAGAAGACAACTAACATGGAACGTTATGGTAGGTACATAACTTAATGTTAAGTTGTCAATCTCGCCTTCATTCTTGCTTGATGGGACCGCGTCCCTAGCACCTCTATCCTGGGTGGCTCAATGGAACAGACTCTTGAGGACTGTAGAGCCAAAACTGGCTCTGTCCCTGGAGGCCAAGTCCAATTTGTAGTGGGAAACAAAAGTATGAGGAGTAGCCCAAGTGGCCGCTGCACAAATAGTGTCCAAAGGAAGTCTAGCTTGAAAAGCTGTAGAAGTAGCTAAGCTCCTAGTTGAATGTGCTTTAGGTTTTGAGCAGAGCTGTTTTCCCCTGAGCGTATAAATTTCAGAGATGACCGAAGAAAGCCATCTGGACAAGGTAACTTTAGAAACAGGAAGGCCTTTTTTATTATCCGCATAGGAAACAAAAAGTTGATCAGATTTTCTAAATTTTTTTGTTCTGTCCAAATAATATCTAAGTTGACGGTGGACATCAAGATAATGCAGCTTTTGTTCAGCTCTATCTGAATAGTTAGGAAAAAATACAGGGAGATCAATGGATTGATTCAGATTGTTCTTTGAAGCGACCTTAGGTAAAAAGGTTGGATTAGTTCTCAAAGATACTCTGTCTTTGTGAAAAACCAAATAGGGGTCGAACCGAAGAGCATGAAGTTCAGACACCCTCCTGGCAGATGTAATAGCCACTAGGAATAAAGTTTTCCAAGAAAGATATTTCAGGAACAAGAAACAGCTGGCTCGAAGGGGAAGAATCAAGGATGTCAGCACTAAATTTAGATCCCACTGAGGAGGAGGATTCCTGATTGGAGGCTTTAGTAGGAAAATTCCTTTCAAGAAGGCCCTGCAGAGCCTATGGGACATAATATTATGATCTGCTATCCCAACATGAAAATTGGAAATAGCAGCCAATTGAACTCTGACTGTGGAAGAAGAGGAGCCTGCATGAAAAATCTCTGCTAAGAAGTCCAGGACTGCCTGAACAGGGGCAGTAAAGGATCAATATTTTGGGCCTTAGCCCAATAAGAGAAACGTTCCATTTGCTTGTATAAATCCTCCTGGTAGAGGATTTAAGCGGTTACTATAATGTCTCTAACTGGGTTAGAGATCAAAGGAAGCCTGGCTAAGGAAGGAAGTGGAGCAACCATGCTGTGAGGTTGAGAGAAGGGATTGACCGGTGCAGCTGACCGGATTGGTGAATCAGAAGATCTGGCACTGGGTCCAGATGCCACGGCTGCACCAAAAGGTGATGATGGAGGAACGGAACCAAACTTGTCGAGGCCAGTAAGGGGCAATGAGAATCAATTTGGCTCTCAAACGGTAGCTTTCTGGATCACCTGAGGGATCAGAGGAAATGGAGGAAGGCATAAAGAAGTCCCTGGGGCCAATCCTCGGTCAGAGCCTCTCTCGGGGGATGGCCTGATAGAGGGAAGAGGCTGAAGAAGTCTGCACATTTGCTGTTTTGGGGAGTAGCAAAAAGATCCCAACATGGACGACCCCATTCCAGAAAAATCTCTTCCGCTATAGATTGCTTGAGAGACCACTCGTGAGGCATGAGGATAGCTCTGCTCAATCTGTCCGCTATAATGTTGGTTTTCCCAGGGATATGCGTTGCTACCAGAAACCGATGAGAGGAGATCGCCCATTGCCATAGTCTGAGCGCTTCTCGACACAAGGGGTAGGACTTGGTTCCGCCCTGTTTGTTGATATACCAAACTACAGACATGTTGTCTGTGTGGACTGCAATTGTCCCTACGGGAAGAAAGTCGTTGAGGGCTTGCAACGTTAAAAGCACAAAAGTGAATAACTTACCAGGAGCTGGTAAAAAGAAGACCTCCTAAGCGAAGCGGCAAACGAGATCTGGGTACTTACCGCCTTGCATCATGGGATATGGGGCTGCCTCGAGCTGGTAAAAGTGACTCTCGAGCTTAGCAAGTGCCGAGTCGGAGCCGAGGGATCGGCTCCGAACCCATCAAGCAAGAATGAAGGCGAGATTGACAACTTAACATTAGATGATTCAGATAACACAGTGACAGAAGGACAAAACATTAGAAGATGGAGACAGTAGAGTGTTTGTGGAAAATGATCACTTCCCAGTTCACCAGGCAGAATAGGAATAATTTACTCCAGCAATCAGGGAATGGGGAAAAGCAGGTGTGAGATTCATGCTGCTGTATCCAGCTACCTTGCATTAAGGAGGAAATACAAACATTTGTCTCACAAAAAGTGAGATATCAAACAGAAGGTGATTCTCATTCTTATTCTGCTGATGATAAAGCTCAGAAAGAGACTATGCCAGTGGAACCTTTTACAATGTTCCAAAGGAAAATGCTTGAGAAACAGAAAAATGCACAAGAGTTGACTAGAAGAACCAAGAGTAGGTTGGAAATGTACCACATACTGGAGTTGGGAGCCAGAAGTCAACAGCAAGAAAAAGTACAGTTTTGTACCTACCATAAATGTAGATGTCCGATAGACATGCAACTGCAGTCATAACATGTGGGTTGTCCTGCCTCAGGCAGCCCTCGGTCGGCCGGATTCCAAAGTCTGGGTCCGACGTCGGCTGATGTCGCATTTCTCTCCGACGTCAGAGCGGCTGGAGTATATAAGCATCAGCCGACGCCATTTTCTTCAGTGTTTCTTGCCCCAGATGCCAGGTGCCCTCCAAGGAAGGCTGTAATCAAATCAGAAGACAAAAACAGGATTCCAAACAAATACATGAGCAATAAAACAAATACACCATAACAGATATCCCCAGCTATGAGTAAGGGGGATAGGAGTGGACCCTAAGCATAGAGGGGTATGGAGGGAGGGAAAACTCAACTGCAGTTGCATGTCTATCGGACATCGACATTTATGGTAGGTACAAAACTGTACTATGTCCTTCAAGAATGCAACTGCAGTCATAACATGTGGGTAGAATACCATAGCTTAGCTGGGGGAGGAGGTATGCTCTAGGAAAGAGATGGTGTGGCAATCAAACCCTGCAGGACTGCCGAAGCAAAGCCTGCTCTGGATCTGGAATATAGAGGGAGATTGTAGTGTTTGGAGAATGTATGCACGGAGCTCCATGTAGCAGCTTCTAGAATGTCCTTTGTAGGCACCCCTCTTAAAAATGCTGTAGAGGTGGCTGTAGCTCTGGTGGAATGTGGTCTGACATAGGCTGGAACAGTCTTTCCATGAAAGGAATAACAGAATCTGATGCAATGTCCAATCCATTTAGAAATAGTCTGTTTTGAAATTGCTTTTCCTTGGACTGCAGGGGCGTAAGCTACAAAATGCTGTTCAGACTTCCTACTGGCCTTGGTTCTGTCCAGGTAGTATCGAAGTTGTCTATGAATGTCCAAGGTATGCAAAAGTCTTTCCCCCTTATTCTCAGGATTGTGGAAGAAAGCAGGCAGATGAATGGCTTGATTTAGAGAAACCCTAGATACCACCTTTGGCATAAAGGTAGGGTTGGTCCTTAATGAAACCCTGTCTCTGTAGAAAATAATAAAGGGTGGTATTGCCATTAGGGCCTGTAGCTCCGAAACCCTTCTTGCTGAGGTAATTGCCAACAGGAAGGCTGTTTTCCATGAGAGAAATTGCAAGTCAACTGAAGCTGCTGGCTCAAAAGGAGGTAGAGTCAGTTTTTCTAAGACAAAATTGAGGTCCCAGGCTGGCACTGGGGCCTTTCTTGGTGGCTTAATGCTCTTGATTCCCCTGAGGAATTGTCTTAGTAAGGGGTGAGAGAAAACAGGAGGATCAGTGTTGTATCTAGCTGAAATAGCAGATGCATGTATCTTTATTGAAGAATATGAGAGGCCGCTCTGTAACATATCTGCCAAATATTCCAAGATAAGTGGGATGTTCAGTAATGATGCATCATGTCCTTTGCTGGTATTCCAATTGCTGAATCTTTCCACTTTGCTAAGTAGACCTTTCTGGTGGATGGTCTTCGAGCCTCTGTTAGTATCCGCTGAACTTCCTTGGAGAGAGATAAGCTGAAGTTATTTATGGGATCTCCCAGGCTGTTAGCTGCAGTGTCTGAAGGTTTGGATGCAGTGTTTCGAAATTGTGTTGAGTCAAAAGTAGAGGCCACTGAGGGAGGGCCCACCTCCTGGTGTGACATATGCTCCGTAGTAGTGGGTACCAATGTTGTCTTGGCCAGTCCGGAGCTATTATGATTCCCTTAGGCTTCTCTGTTTTGATCTTTAGTAATACTGAGGTCATCAGTGGCAGAGGTGGGAATGCATAGATTGCTAGGGAGTTCCAGTTGAATGAAAGGGCATCTATTTTCCAAGCCTTTGGATGGTATGTCCTTGTGCAAAATTTTGGTAGAAGATGATTGAGGTGAGAGGCAAATAGGTCCACTTCTGGCTTGCCCCATGTCGAAGTGAGTTGTCTGAAAGCCTTCGGATGTAACCTCCACTCGTGTGGATCTGTGAAATTCCTGCTTAGGCTGTCCGCCAACACATTGTCTTTTCCTGGAACAAACTGGGATTGTAACTGGATGTTTAGACTCAGTGATTTCTCCCAAAGCTGCATTGTCAGTCTGCAAAGGGGGTAAGAGTGGGTGCCCCCCTGCTTGTTTATGTACCACATCACCGTGGTGTTGTCTGTCCGTATCATTAAGTGGCCTTGCTGGAGTTGGTTTTGAAAAGCCTCGATAGCATGCATTACTGCCAGCATTTCCTTTTGGTTTATATGCAGATGTGTTTCCTTTGGAGACCATTGTCCTTGTATACACCTGCCTTCCACGTGCGCCCCCCATCCAAGGTCTGAGGCGCCTGTAGTCATGGTCTGTGTTATCTGTGGTTTTTTGAATGACATACCTGTGTTTTCCTGGCTCACCGAGGCCCACCATAGGAATTCCTTTTGTAGGCATGGAATGAGTGGTATGATTGTCTCCAAGTTGTTGCTGTGTTGAGACCAAATGCTTTTAGGTACCATTGAAGCTTTCTCATGTGTAGTTTTGCTAATGGAACCAGTAGAATGCAGGATGCCATGTAACCCAGGGCCTGTAGGAATCTCCTTGCAGTCATCTGGGTGAGTTTTGCTAAACCTTTGAAGTATTGAGTTAACTTCTCTTGCTTGTCTTCTGTCAGGTAAGCCATCTGAGAGGCTGTGTCTAGTTTGGCTCCTAAGAAGATTATTTGCTGGGATGGCTGCAGTCTTGACTTTTGGAAGTTGACTGTGTATCCCAGAGCTTGAAGTAATCGTATGACATAATCCAGGTTTTATGTCAACATCAGTTTGTCGTCCGCTTGTATGAGGCAATCGTCCAGGTACGGGTAAATTTGTATACCCTGGAGCCTGCAATGAGCAATTACTGAAGCCAGGCATTTTGTAAACACTCTGGGCGCAGTAGATAAGCCAAATGGCAATGCTGAGAATTGATAATGCTCTGGCCCTGCAAGAAATCTGAGGTATCTTCTGCAGCTGTGTCTGATAGGGACATGCAGGTATGCCTCCTTGAGGTCCAGAGTAATCAGCCACGACTCCTTGCCCAGCATGGGAAGAAGTTGCTGTAGAGTCAGCATTTTGAACTTTGGTACTATGAGAAAGGCGTTTAATGCGGACAAGTCCAGTATTGGTCTCCATTGAGATTCTTTTCTTGGAACAAGGAACAGTCTTGAGTAAAACCCCTGCTCTTGTTCTTTTTGTGGAACTATTTCTATTGCTTTCATTCGAGTCAGCAAAGTGATTTGCTTGATAGCCTCTGCCCTTTGATGTTGTGGTAGATTTGGCATGCCTTGTTTTCTTGGTAAGGTATGAAAATGAAACCTGTACCCTCGGTCTATAATGTCCAAAATCCATTTGTCCTTTGTCAGTCTGTGCCAGTTTTTTGCAAACAGAGATAATTTTCCGCCCAAGGGAGCTTCTAGTTGTTCCCTGGTAGGCGGTAGTAGAGGAAAGTCATTGAGTTTGTGGTTGTTGGGCAGGTGAAACCCCTCGCCACTTCTTTGGTTTCCTGGCTGCCATTGTCGCCCCTGTAAGGGCCTCTGTATTGGCCTCTTCCTCGCCACGCCTGTTCTTACCCCTTTGAAACTTTTCTGGATTAGGAAAGGACCAGTTTTTTGAAGGCCAATTCCTACTGAATCTGGGGGGTTGAACCTGGAGGAAATCCTTCACAGTTTGAACTGATTTTGCTTTTTCTTCGATGGTCTTTAACACTTCCTTAGCATTTGCACCAAAAAGCTTGTTCTTTTCCAAAGGTGCATCCAGAAGTTTTGCTTTTACATGATCTGGTAGAGGTTGATCTTTTAACCAAGCATGTCTACGCATCACTGCCCCTGTCATAGCTGCCCTACATGAAGCTTCCAGTGCATCATATCCACACTGCAGGAAGTGATTGCTTACTTGCTGAGTGTTATGTACAGCTTCCTGCAAAGTCTTCCTGTCTAAAGGATCAGGAGAAGCTAATGTTTTTTGTAAATCTTCTAAGAGATAATCCTGATATTGTAACATATGAAAAAGGCAATTTAAAGCTCTCCTAGATAAGGTAGTGGATGTGTAAACCTTTTACCCCATCTCTAATGACCTTGCTTCCCTGTTGGAGGGCAAAGGATTTTTGAGGTGGAGGCTGAAACTCCTTTAGGCCCCTGTGAAATAGTTTCCAAATCAGCAGTATGGGCCCTGAATAAATGGGAATGAGTTTCTGGGACCCTGTAATACCTGCCTGGCTTGGCTGGAGCAGGAGGAAGAGAATCAGGAGTAGCACTAGAATCAGAATACAAATCATCCAGAACATCAAGTACAGGAGGAATAGCCAAGGGCCTGTGCTGAGGCTTCTTAAGGAAAGTCCTAAGGCGTTTCCGAGAATCAGAATATTCCTGACCCTGCCACTTGAAATGTTCCCTCATGGTGTGCAGAACTTCCCCAAAAGAAATATCCTCAGGAGGGAGGCCAAGGTATGGAATCTTCTGCATCCAAGTCCTCATAGGTCTGGAAGAGCTCTTCCTGGCTATCAGAGTGGACAGAGCCCTCAGAGTCTTCATCTGAAGGGATAGAGGGTTCAACCCGGGGCCTTTTATCAGGAGGAGGCTGGGATGCTCTCTCAGGATGGGCCTGTGAACCTCTAATCATGGAAATTAAATCAGCAGCCATGGACATAATTTGTGTCTCCGGAATCGGCTGAGGTAAGGATTTGGAAGTAATATGCTTAGTTTTGCTGGCTGCCTTAGCCCTAGTGTAGGCCTTAATAGACATGGCCATAGGAGGCCTGGCAGCTCCACGTGCAGGAGTGACCTTGTCTACAGCAATGGTCTCGGGCATTTCCTCGGTTTCGGTATCCGGAGGAAGGTCTATAACTGGTGTCGGAGTAATGTCTGGAATCGGAGTCGTCGGTAATGCGGTGTCTTCGGTTCGGAGCGGTGGAGAGACCGTCTCAGAGGGAACCGGAGCACTCGCGCTAGGTTTTGGCGTGGAGTCGGTGGTAGACGCGGGCCAAGGATGTCGGTCCTGGTCTTTTCGCTTTTTGGGAGTTTGCGATGTCGGAAGATCCGACGGCATGGTGTAAGCAAATTTATCGCCGAAAAAATCTTCAGCGAACTCCACCCGGCGCCTGAGAGTGCGCTTGTTGAAGCGAGCACAGGCTACACAGGCCGAGACGTCGTGGTCTGGGCCCAGGCAAGGGAGGCAGTAGGAGTGGAAATCCTTATGAGGTATTTGTTTACCACAAAAAAGACAATTGTTAACTTTCAGTAATTTCTGACATCGGCTGAGGCAAGAAAAGGTCCCCAACGGGGTACTTAGCTTTTTTGATGACTTCGGTATCGTAGAATACAGGAGCTGACCGACCGGCACTTGCGAACTGCTTCTGCTTCGGGCACCGCGCGGCAAGAAAGACTGAAGAAAATGGCGTCGGCTGATGCTTATATACTCCAGCCGCTCTGACGTCGGAGAGAAATGCGACATCAGCCGACATCGGACCCAGACTTTGGAATCCGGCCGACCGAGGGCTGCCTGAGGCAGGACAACCCACATGTTATGACTGCAGTTGCATTCTTGAAGGACATCTTGGAAATTAATGAAAAATGTAGGATTACAGAGCAGCAAATCATATTTGTGAAATATGGTGGAATAAGAAAACCTGGAAATATTGGACCTTCTGACTTTGTTAAACTTGTAGGGGACTCCGAAGCATATACCCTACTTCAAGTTATTAATGTTTAGAAGAACTTTAAGGAGAAGGAAAGAGGAAGGAAAGCGGTAACTAAGTAAAACATTCTTTGTTAATAGTAGACTTACAAAACGTGACATATATTGCATGTTTATTAAAACTTTTTTCATTTTTTTGTGTATAACAAGGATACTAAACTTTTTTTTTCCTTTTATTTCTTTCTTCTTGTTGAGTTTTAAGAAATGTAGGCACTGCAATGTAAAAAGAGAAGAAAGCCTGGACAAAACAGCATGATGCAAGTAAAACTGGTGTGCTTTTTCTTACTCTGGTATACGAGAATGACTGGATTAAGGTGCTTGGCTTGATCTATCAGGTTCTAAGTGGAAGCAAGTAAATAAAAGAACATTGAATGTGATGAAAAGGTTTCCTCTAGCAAATAAATGTTCACAGTACAAAATGAGAAGCGTGTAGATGAAGGCAACTGTGTATCTGGTTCTTATGTTGCTATGGTGACAAACTAATAAGGGAAAAAAAGAATACTCTTTTTTTCAATGACTAGAAGATAATGTTTTCTGAAAGCATTCATGTTGTTTCTACATCTGGGAGAGAAATATTGATAAGACAAAAACAGACAGCACTTAGTGGAAGTAGATGCACAGAGTGTACCCATGCTTCTTAGCATAGATAATCTTTATTACAGATCATTCAAGCCTGGAAGTGTAGCTGTCAATCTCAGATAATTGTTTCTAACAGCAGGTTTAAACTTCATTATTTGAAGATGTACATAGGTTTGTGTGCTTGTAGCATGCTAACAGGTTATGGGGTGTACTGAGTGCGTGTTTTCTGAGGGTTTCATTAAAATAAATGTCTTGTGAGACATTACATAGGTTCAAATGGCTCTGACAATAAACAACTGTATAAAACAGCAACCTGCCAAACATTAGTATATGTATGTAACTCAAAAGCTGAAACCAGCCATTTACATAAAAGCTGTTATTCATAATATATTCTGTACACTCGGGGAGCTATTCATAAACAAGGTCTACACAGTCCAAACCATATACCAAAAGCTCTTGTGGGTCAGAAAAGGACATGTGTACAATGGAGCAACTTCATACGCAATGAGCAGAAGGAGGTGTCCAAGTATATAGCTAGTATACAAATTGGGATCCACATTATAGTATAAATCATACATGCAGAAAACTGTACAGAAATTCATACCAGATCGGTCGAGGCCCGGGTTAACAACGACCGCCACCAGTACTGTTGGCCAACAGGGTGCTGGTGGAAATTGGGCTACTGTTGGCCGAAGGAGGAGAAGTGGCGGAAGGCACGCCCGAAGGCAAGTAAAGACTTGGACTGTGATAGTGAGGGTTGGAACTTTGAATGTTGGCAGTATGACTGGTATAGGGAGGGAACTAGCTGATATGATGGACCGAAGGACGGTTGGTATATTGTGTGTGCAAGAGACCAGATGGAAGTGGAGCAAGGCTAGGTGTATCGGAGGCGGTTTCAAATTGTTTTATCATGGTGTGGATGGGAGGAGAAATGGCGTAGGCATTATCCTGAAGGAACAGTATGCTAAGAGTGTTTTGGAGGTGAAAAGAGTGTCGGACAGAGTGATGTTTATGAAACTGGAAATTGATGGTGTAATGATGAATGTTATTAGTGCATATGCTCCACAAGTTGGGTGCGCGATGGATGAGAAAGAAAAATTTTGGAGTGAGTTGGATGAAGTGGTGATGACTGTACCCAAGGGTGGAAGACTGGAGATTGGCGCAGATTTCAATGGGCATGTTGGTGAAGGGAACAGAGGGGATGAGGAAGTGATGGGTAGGTATTGTGTTAAGCAAAGGAATGCAGAAGGTCAGATGGTAGTGGATTTTGCGAAAAGGATGGACATAGCTGTGATGAATACATATTTTTAACAAGAGGGAGGAGCATAGGGTGACATACAAGAGTGGAGGAAGATGCACACAGGTGGATTATATCTTATGTAGAAGGGCCAATCTGAAGGAGATTGGAGACTGTAAAGTGGTGGCAGGGGAAAGTGTAGTTAGGCAGCATAGGATGGTGGTTTGTAGGATGACATTGGTGATCAAGAAGAGGAGGATGAGTGTGAGGGCAGCACCAAGGATCAAATGGTGGAAATTGAAAAAGGGTAATTGTGAGGTGATGTTCAGGGAAGAGTTAAGACAGGCACTGGGTGGCAGTGAAGAGTTACCAAATAGCTGGGTAACTACAGCAGAGCTAGTAAGAGAGATGGCTAGAAGGGTGCTTGGTGTGACATCTGGAAAGAGGAAGGAGGACAAGGAGACCTGATGGTGGAATGAAGAAGTACAGGAGAGTATACAGAGAAAGAGGTTGGTGAAGAAGAAGAAGTGGGATTGTCAAAGAGATGAAGAAAGTAGACAAGAGTATAAGGAGATGAGGTGCTTGGCAAAGAGAGAGGTGGCGAAGGCTAAGGATAAGGCGTATGAAGAGTTGTATAAAAGCTTGAACACTAAGGAGGGAGAAAAGGACCTGTACCGATTGGCTAAACAGAGGGACCCAGCTAGTAAAGGTGTGCACCAGGTAAGGGTGATGAAGGATAATGAGGGAAATGTACTCACAAGCGAGGAGAGTGTGTTGAGCAGATGGAAAGAGCACTTTGAGGGGTTGATGAATGAAGAGAATGAGAGGGAGAGAAGGTTGGATGATGTGCAGATAGTGAATCATGAAGTGCAGTGGATTAGCAAGGAGGAAGTAAGGACAACTATGAAGAGGATGAAGAACGGAAAGGCTGTTGGTCCAGATGACATACCTGTGGAAGCATGGAGTTGTTTAGGTGAAATGGCAGTGGAGTTTTTAACTAGATTGTTTAATGAAATCTTGGAAAGTGAGAGGATGCCTGAGGAATGGAGAAAAAGTGTTTTGGTACCGATTTTTAAGAATAATGGTGATATGCAGAGCTGTAGTAACTACAGAGGGATTAAACTGATCAGTCACAGCACGAAGTTATGGGAAAGAGTAGTGGAAGCTAGGTTAAGAAGGGAGGTGATGATTAGTGATCAGCAGTATCGTTTCATGCCAAAAAAGAGCACTACAGATGCGATGTTTGCTCTGAGAGTGTTGATGGAGAAGTACAGAGAAGGTCAGAAGGAGTTGCATTGTCTCTTTGTGGATTTAGAGAAAGCATATGACAGGGTGCCTAGAGAGGAGCTGTGGTATTGTATGAGGAAGTCAGGAGTGTCAGAGAAGTATGTAAGAGTGGTACAGGATATGTACGAGGGTAGTGTGACAGCGGTGAGGTCTGCGGTGGGAGTGATGGATGCATTTAAGGTGGAGGTGGGATTACATCAAGGATCTGAGCCCTTTCTTATTTGCAATGGTGATGGACAGGTTGACAGACAAGATCAGACAGGAGTCCCCATGGACTATGATGTTTGCAGATGACCGTGTGATCTGTAGTGAGAGTAGGGAACAGGTGAAGGAGACCCTGGAGAGGTGGAGATATGCTCTAGAGAGAAGAGGAATGAAGGTCAGCAGGACTAAGACAGAATATATGTGTGTGAATGAGAGGGAGGATAGAGGAATGGTGAGGATGCAGGGAGTAGAGGTGGCGAAGGTGAACGAGTTTAAGTACTTGGGATCAACAGTTCAGAGTAATGGTGAGTGTGGAAGAGAGGTGAAGAAGAGAGTACAGACAGGATGGAGTGGGTGAAGAGTGTCAGGAGTGATTTGTGACAGACGAGTACCAGTAAGAGTGAAAGGGAAGGTCTAACAAGAGGGTAGTGAGCCCAGCTATGTTATATGGGTTGGAGACAGTAGCACTGACAACAAGGCAGGAGTCAGAGCTTGACGTGGCAGAGTTGAAGATGTTAAGATTTGCACTGGGTGTGACAAGGATGGACAGGATTAGGAATAAGTATATTAGAGGGACAGCCCAGGTTGGAAGGTTTGGAGATAAAGCCAGCGAGGCAAGATTACATTGGTTTGGACATGTGCTGAGGAGGGATGCAGAGTATATTGGGAAAAAGGTGCTAAGGATGAAGCTGTCAGGTAACAGGAAAAGAGGAAGGCCTAAGATAAGGTTTATGGATGTGGTAAGATAGGACATGCAGGTGGTTAGTGTGACAGAGCAAGATGCAGAGGACAGGAAGAAATGGAAACAGTTGATCTGCTGTGGCGACCCCTAACGGGAGCAGCCGAAAGAAGAAGAAGATTATAGTATATGGGGGTAAAGGAGAGAAAATTATGGTTGTATGACTGGCACCTAAACAGGAAGCCAGCATCTGCAGACTAAAAAGAACAGGATTGTGTTGCTCGGAGTATGAGCAAAAGCATCACCTTTACATACCCTGACACACTTTAGAACAGTAATACTATACTTAAAAAGAAAGGATACAGCACACACTATACTTAAAAAGAAAGGGTACAGCACACATCACAGTAATTTATACAGTGCATACAAGTACACACTGATAACCACTAGCCTGCCCCCAAAGAAAGTGTTATCCTAAAGCTCCAAACAATTTTATTTATTTATTACATTTGTTAACCAGGAAATAGACCGACTGGGCCAGGAGCCTGTTTTCAGCAGAGACCCGGGGAGAAAAGCACCAGGAAACAGTACATTATTTACATATGATATTAAAGACAAGCACAAACATTAAAGCAAGCACAGATTCAGGTACTTATTTGAGCATACTGTAGAAAAATAGTGGTACAAAAAATAGTACACACTACACAATTCGATGCTAGAGAAGAAAAACTGTAGGACTGCATAGGCTTGAAATTAGAGGCCAATAGTGTATAATTATGAATACAATGTATTCCTTGAGTAAATACTCTACAAATTGATACTTTACAAGAAATTGTAGGTTTTACAGGCTTGAAATTACAGTGTCCAGCAGTGTACAATTATGAATACAGTGTATTCCAAGAGGTATCAAACAGTATTGGTTAACATGAACCAAGAGTTGACAGTGAGATCAGAGAAAATATGTAGAAGTGGATGTAGTACAAAAGAATCAGAGACAGGTGAGGTGAGGATTTGAGGAGTTAGCCTGGAAAATGACAGAAGCAAAGCCAATGACTTGCTAGGTAGCTGTGTAATAGTTGTTTCAACTCATGATAGTGCTGACTTTTTGCTATGTTTTGAGGAAGGTTATTCCAAAGTTTGGCAATTTTATTAGAATAAAGACAGTCGCTGTGACAGTTGTGGGAGTGGGTGACACTTTTAGCATTAGTTTGTCAGAGGATCTAAGGGGCCTGGGTTTGTGACTAGGTTGGACAAGACTGGAGAGAACAGGACAGATGTTGGGTTGGTGAAGTAGCTTGTGGACATGGTAAGTTGGTTGAGAGCTAGAAGGTTAGGGAGATCTAGCCAGTTAAGCTGAGAGAGCACAGTACACTGGTGAGATCTGTGTGGGGCATTAGTGGCAAACTTGGCAATCTTGTTATAACAGGATTCTAAATTATTTAGGACAGTCTTTCGAAGATTAGCTACTGACAAAAGGAGTACCCCTGTAGCAGATTCCTTTCTTTAAATAAAATGCAAATTACAAAATACCATTTTTTATAACAAAGGAGACTGAGAAATGTTATGAATTGCTCACTGACATCAGAGGCAACAGGAATGGGATGGGATGCAAAAAAAGATACACAGCCACAGAGTCACCAGTATGCACAACACAACTGTACACTATGCACATGAGTATACAATGCCAGAAATTACAGGTGTTATCAGGCGCATGCTTCATATTTGTCATTCTGCTAGTATTACAGTGTGCACAACTATTGTATACAGTTGTACATTGTTTGCAAAAAAGTAGATTTAAGCACATTAGAATGCTATTTTTTTTTTTTTTTTTTGCGAGAACAGTAGTTTAGTTTTGTGGAACGTTTAGAACCAGAGACTCTTCATTTTTCCTTCCTTTAGACTTTCAATTAGATCCTGAAACCACCTTGCTCCTTACTTCCCTCATGTCTAATCATGCTAAGGAGAAAAAACAATACTATGTACACCTCTTGACAGCCACAGATCTGTGCATGGCTTAGTCCTACTGGAGTCTAACAAAATCCAACAGCAACAACTACCCTCATCATGCAAAAATAGAAGTTATGTTCTTACCATAACGTTCCATGTTAGTTGTCTTCTTCTCGCCTTCTTCTTGCTGGATGGGTTCGGAGCCGACCTCGGCTCCGACTCGGCCACTCTAAAAGCTCGAGAGTTGGTTCCACCGGCTCGAGGCTCCCCTTATATCCCACAATGCTAGGCGTGAGTTACCTCAGATCTCGTTTGTAAGCTAGGCCCAGCTTATAATAGTAACAGAATAACTATAAACAAAGTCCACCTCTATAAACCAGGGAGAAGAGAAGGGTGACCTACATCCTGATCCAGGAAAATATGCACAGCAGCATATACCTAAAGTAAGAGGTGGTAGAAAGAGAGGTCACAATCAAATCTCCTCTAGGTCTGTCCAGGCCAGGGGGAAGGAGGGTGGGATGCAAGAAGAAGGCGAGAAGAAGACAACTAACATGGAACGTTATGGTAAGAACATAACTTCTATATGTTAAGTTGTCTATCTCGCCTTCATTCTTGCTGGATGGGACCGCGTCCCTAGCACCTTGTCCCGGGTGGCCTAACGGAACAGACTCTTGAGAACAGTGGAACCAAAGTTAGCTCTATGCCTAGAAGCTAAATCCAACTTATAAATGAGAAATGAAAGTGTGAGGAGTAGCCCAAGTAGCCGCTGCACAAATGGTGTCAATAGGCAGTCTGTCTTGGAAGGCTATAGAAGTAGCCAAAGCTCTGGTAGAATGGGCTTTAGGTTTGTTAGGCAGCTTTTGGTGTCTAATTTCATAAACAAGGGAAATCAGAGATGTTAGCCATTTAGATAATGATACCTTTGAAACTGAAAGTCCCTTTCTGCCTTCTGCATAAGAGACAAACAGCTGGTCAGATTTTCTGAATTGTTTGGTTCTATCCAAATAGTACCTTAACTGACGATGAACATCTAGCCAATGCAATTTCTGTTCAGACCTGTTAGAATATTCTGGAAAAAACACAGGAAGGTCAATGCTTTGATTTAGGTTAGACGCCGAGGCTATCTTAGGTAAAAAGGACGGGTTGGTTCAGAAGATACCCTGTCCTTATGGAACAACAGATAAGGAGGTCAACAGCTGAGTGCATGAAGTTCCGAAACTCTTCTAGCTGAAGTAATAGCTACCAGAAACAGTGTCTTCCATGATAGCAATTTTAAAGAACAGGAGGCTGCAGGTTCGAAAGGGGAAAGAATCAAAGAACTAAAAACTAAATTTAGGTCCCAAGGAGGAGGAGGATTTCTTATAGGAGGTCTGAGAAGAAAAACTCCCTTCAAAAATGCTTTGCAAAGCTTGTGGGACATTACGGCAGACTCTGAAATGCCCACATGAAAGTTAGAAATAGCTGCCAATTGAACTTTAACAGTAGATGGAGATGAACCTGCATGGAAGAGTTCAGCTAGAAAATCAAGGACCATTTAGATGGAAGCAGTGAAAGGATCTATGTTCCTTCCTTGAGCCCAATAGGCGAAACGTTTCCACTTACTCAAATAAATCTTTCGAGTGGAAGATTTATGGGAAGCTATCAAAATATCTCGGACAGAGTGAGATATTTGAGGAAGCCTGGCTAAGGTTGGAACTGGAGGAACCAAGCAGTGAGGTTCAGAGAGGGAAGGGAGCGATGAAACTGACCCGACTGATGGATCAAAAGATCTGGAACTAGGTCCAGATGCCAAGGTCGCTCCAACAGAAAATGATGAAGAAAGGGGAACCAAACCTGTCGAGGCCAGTAAGGAGCAATGAGGATCAACGAGGCCTTCTGAGCGATAGCTTTCTGTATCACTTGAGAGATTAGTGGGAAAGGAGGAAATGCATACAGAAGTCCCCGGGGCCAAACTTGGACTAGAGCGTCTCTGCTGGGTTGGCCTGGTAAAGGGAATAGGGTGAAATAATCTCTGCACTTGCTGTTTTGGGGAGTAGCAAAAGGTCGCAGCAAGGCTGACCCCACTTGAGAAAAATTTCTCTCACAACAGAGTCTTTCAGAGACCACTCGTGAGGCATGAGGATAGCTCTGCTCAATTTGTCCGCGATTTGATTGGACTTCCGGGATGTGCGTTGCTATCAGAAACCGCTGAGAAGAAATCGCCCATTGCCACAGTCTGAGTGCTTCTCGACACAGGCGGTAGGACCTGGTTCCGCCTTGTTTGTTGATATACCACACTACAGACATATTGTCCGTCTGGATTGCTATCGTTCCCAAGGGAAGAGAGTCTTGAAGGGCTTGCAACGCTAAAAGCACTGCTCTCATCTCTAGAACATTTATGTGCAAGTGGCATTCGTCTGGTTGCCATGTGCCCTGGACAGTTCTGCCCTGATAATGCCCCCCCACCCGATCAGGGAGGCGTCCGTTGTCAGAGTAGCAACCGGAAAGGAAGGGACAAAGGGTCTTCCCAACAAGAGCTGAGGGGAAGACATCCACCACAGAAGATGATTTTTGCATGTTTGCGTAATCATGATGGTGTGGGACATCGGAAGTTGCTGGTATGACCATTGCGTGAAGAGCATCCATTGAAGGATTCTCATGTGGAATCTGGCTAATGGAAGCAGAGGTATGGCAGCCGCCATAATCCCCAACACTTTCAGAACTAACCTGGCTTTGATTCTGTTGCTGCTGAAGAGGAGCGAGACCAGTTTGTGTATGTCTGTTATTCTCTGATCTGTTAGTCTCGCAGACATGTTGACTGTGTCTAGATTTGCGCCTATGAAGGTAATAGTACGACAAGGCGACAAAACAGACTTTTCGCAATTTATTGAAATGCCTAAATTTTGACAAATGCGAAAGGTGTAGTCCCTGGCCAATAGAAGAAGATGCTTGGTGGGAGCTGTGAGGAGCCAGTCGTCCAAATATGGAAACACCTGGAATCCTTGACGTCTCAGGTGAGAAGCTACCACTGCCATGCATTTGGTAAACACCGGGGCAGTGGTGAGACCAAAGGACAGGGCCCTGAATTGAAAATGACTGGTTCCCAGCCTGAAGCGGAGGAATCTTCTGGAGCGTCTGTTCATTTTATGTGATAGTACGCATCCTGAAGGTCTATAGAGCACATCCAGTTTCCCTTTCCCAATAGGGGAAGGATGGACTGCAGCGTGACCATCCGAAATCTTGTTTGCTTGACTGACTTGTTCAAGATACTGAGATCCAAAATTGGTCTCCAGTCCCCTGTTTTCTTTGGAACTAAAAAGAACCTGGAGTAGATTCCGGATCCTTGCTGGTCTGCTGGAACTGGCTGTATTGCTCTTTTGCAAGCAGCTTTGAAATTTCCAAAGCTGCAAGATCCCTTTGAGCGGTGGAACATCTGGAAGGGATTTTTGATTTGTTTGGAATGCGAACGAAGGGAATGGTATAGCCTTCGGAAATGATGGACTGTACCCATTTGTCTTGAGTCAGGGATAGCCAGGCTTCTGGGTACAGTGACAATCTTCCCCGACTGCCTCCGAAGGTGGGCAGTCGGGCAACACCTCAGGGATGCTGAAAGGGCTTATCAGAGAAGGCTTCTCGATTGCCCTGGTTCTGCGGACCCCCCCTGCCTCTAAGGCGACGTCTACCATTGTTGTTCCCCCCTCTGCCTCTGGCGGGGAACCGACTCTGTGCGTCAGGCGAAGTCCCTTGAGATTGTTTACGGAACCACATTTTTCCACTTTTCTGGCCTTTGGGGTAAGGCCTAGAAGGAGTGGAGAAACGGACTCCGACGGCAGAAAGAGTCTTGCCATCTGTCTCGCACCTAGTCAAGGTTTCTTTCACTTGAGGACCAAAAAGAGATGATCCATCAAATGGGGAATTAGTGAATGACGTTTTAAAGGGGTCCGCAAAGTTGCATAGCCGCATCCAGGCATGCCTGCGTAGGGCCACACCTGTCCCTGCGGCCCTGCTCGCTCCATCAGCCGCATAAGAGAGGAGGCGCATGGAGGAGTTAGCTATGGAGTTCAGGGTAGCCAGCTGAGTGTTCATCTTGTCCTGAAAACCCGCAGCCGTAGGATCCTTCAACATGTCACTCGCTTCTTTGATCAAGTCCCTTGAAGACGAGTAAAATGGCATAGGTAATTCAGCGAACGCATAGCAAAGGTCGCTGACGAGAACATCCGCTTCCGTACCTGTCCATAGACCTAGATTCTTTGTTAGGGGATGAACAGGCACTGAAGGATCAGCTAGTTCCTTCTTGGTGGCAGCAGCTACCACCATAGCATCCACAGAAACACCTTTTGTGAGAAATTGCTTGTCAGTTGGTGCTGTTATAAATTTGGAAGGTCTCCTGGGGGTAGGGTCCACTGAATCAGGAGCCGTCCAGGCCTTCTTTGCAACCACCTGCATGAGGGGATCAAAGGGGGGGGACACCCAGGAGGTGGAAGGGCGAGAGCCAAACGCCTCAAGATACACAGATTCATCCTCCGAAGGGTTAAGGGCTGGCCAATTTCCCATCTGCTTCAGGATCTCTAGAATGTCTGCGAAAGAGACATCTTCAGAAGGGGAACGTGGGGAACCCTCGGAATCCTCTAAATCTGTGTCAGAGGTGACAGACTCAGGTGAGTCTATGTGCTTCCTCTTACACTTTCTCTTCCTAGGGGGCTCCCCTGCCAATTCAGGGGAGGCCTCGGAAGAGGATGAGATCCCCACAGGGGATTCTTGAGGAGCTGGCTCTCTGCGGTGTGGGATGAGGGAGTGAGTTGACATAACCAAAGGCACCGAAGAGGGAGGGGCAGACGGAGCGGACTGTGGAGTTGAACAAGGTTCCAACACACTCCGCATGACCTCGAACGCACCCCTGTCCGGCAGAGCCAGAGGTCCCCGCTCCGAGAAGCTGGGAACCTCCCTCGGCACCGACAGAGATGGCTCCGAGGCCGATGTCGGAGCCGAGCTCACCAGTGCCGAAGCACCGAGAGGGAGAGGGGGGTCGGACAAGGGTCCGATGCCACTCACCCCCTCGGAGCCAACGAGGGAAGCCCGGCGCCGAGATTCTTCAAAAGAAGAAATCGGAGCCGAAGACAATTGTATCGGC
Organism: Protopterus annectens; assembly: GCF_019279795.1. NCBI lineage: Eukaryota > Metazoa > Chordata > Ceratodontiformes > Protopteridae > Protopterus > Protopterus annectens. The sequence continues at coordinate 1,126,279,755 of NC_056743.1, forward strand.
TCCGACGCTACCACAGTCTCGGTCCCGAGACGCCCCGGCTCCGAGCTCAAAGGAGTCGGAGGAGGAATATTTATTGGAACTAGTTGAGGCATCGACTGATGAGTCGGACTCTGGAGCATTTGGGCCAGTGCCTCGGACTTCAAAAGTCTACTCACTACCCTCTGGAGGTCGTGATCTGAGAGCCTCGATGACCTGGAGGAGTGAGATCTGTGGCTCCGTTCAGACAGCAAGGGAGACGCTGGAGCCGAATGAACGGAGCCAAGGGACGGTGACCTCGATCTCTTTCTAGATGTCGGCTCCGATGGTCTGATCGGAGCCGACCCAAGAATCTCTAATGCCTCGGCTCCAGACGGAGCCGAGGAAACCACAGATACTGCAGTCAAAGACTTATCGGCTCCAGCCGGAGCCGATGAAGCAGTAGGCTTCAAAGCCTTAGGCCTCGACTCTGAAGCTGGAGCCGAGGTCTTGGAAGCCTTAGAAGGTTTCCCCGATGACACAGAGAGGGAACCTTCAGGCTTGATTAAACCCCTCAAAATGAGTTTATTTTTTCTCTCCTGCAGGACTCTAGGGCTGAAGCCATGGCATACAGCACAAGAGTCCTGCAGGTGTAAAGGTCCCAGGCAATACACACAAGAAGTGTGACCGTCTGTCAGAGACATTTTCTGACAGCACGAGTCACACTTCTTGAAGCCTGAGACCTTTGTATCCTTGGACATATTCAAGGACCCTAAGTGTAATCACACACAGAAAAACACACACACACAGATTACACTGATAGGGATTCAAAAATAATATTTAAACTAAAGGTAATTAAGTTAAACTTCCCTAATCAACACATACACACCCTAAGGATAGGGAAGGGAGGGCCCGAAGGCCTTAGGGAAAGAACTATAAGTTCTTTAGAAAAAAAGGGGGCTGGATAAAGGATATGAAGGGATAATATCCACTACACTAAGGGGAAAGAAAAATACACTAAGCTAGCTTAAGTCTAAAGAATTTAAACTAGTCTAACTTTTCACTAACCTGGAGCCGGTAGAAAACACACCTCGATCGCTGTAGCGGCAAACGAGATCTGAGGTAACTCACGCCTAGCATTGTGGGATATAAGGGGAGCCTCGAGCCGGTGGAACCAACTCTCGAGCTTTTAGAGTGGCCGAGTCGGAGCCGAGGTCGGCTCCGAACCCATCCAGCAAGAATGAAGGCGAGATAGACAACTTAACATCATACTAATTACCACATTTTGAAATTCTGCTTTAGGTCCAAGTAACCGTAATCTCATGACAACAAGAGAGGTTAGAACCATGCTCTGGTTGGACTCTATGGCACAGATTGAACCTTAAATATTGGCTCAGTGTCAGTATGAATGGAGAGCAGCTGAGATCTACTGCTATTTTGCTCTGCTATGTTGGAAACAGTTCAGGGATTTGTTCACTGATTAGTTGGTGCAGTCTGGTACCATCTACTGACTGTTCAGTAGAATGTAGTTCTGATTTACAGATCTTAATAAAGAGCTATAACTTGAGAAGGATGTTTAATTTGAAACTCTAACAAGAAACAACTCTCCTTTTTTGTACATTTTGCTTAGTAGTTATGGCTCTGCTTTCTTTTCCTAGAACATAAACGACAGTGAAGTTTCATAAAGTTACAGGTCTAACATGTATTGTGGTAATAATGTTTATATATCTGCACTGTTTTACGCAACAACATTCAATTTGCATTCTAATGCAATTTATAAGTAGGACTCATTACTAAAAAAAAAAAATTTAAATGAGCTGCTCCTCTGTAAGCCCTGTGTAAATAGGGATGCGCATCACACACTACATACAAAACTCCATTGCTACATACAGAGAAAGTGCCAGAAACAGTAGACAGACGGGACTGATATCATTCATCTGAATAAAGTATTCTCTGGCATTCTAGAATGCAAGGGACACAAATTAAATGCAACTGCCCTGTTTAGATAAAGATATAAGACTAAAGTCCATCCCAAAACATTCCAAAGCATATGCTTCTTACTAGTAAAGTAAGACAGGGAGTATGACTAACAGAATTTGTAAACATGACTGCTCTAAACAAAGATCAAAACACAATGAATAAATAACTAGAATGAAATGTTACCAGTGAGGCTAACTTCTCCATATGGAAAGATGTTAGAAAATCACTTAAAAACTGGATGCACTAAAATGGACATGAACTGTGTTGAAGGTGCTAAGTGTATGGATAGTTGTGATTTATGTCCGAATAAATTGGTAGCATGTATACACAGCTGTCTTTATTGTGTATTAAATTTCTCAAATACATACCTGAAACAATAACTCGTGTGCTTTTGAAATTCCACTCCATAGTTGCCTCACAGTAAGACGTCCGGTTCGATTCTCAGCTAGACCGTCTTCTGCGTGGAGACATGCGTGAATGGGAGTACCTTCGTTGAAGGTTGTGCATCAGGGCTGGCAACTCGGCATGCAAAAATCTACTGCCAATCACTAGCGGACCGTTCCACTGTGGCGACCCCTAACCGGGAAAAGCCGAAAGACACAACAAACAACAAGTTAAACTGCTGCTGCAACATTAGTAATACCACAAAACAGGTAAACAGCCAGTGCAGACTACTTCTCAACAATGGGAAACTCCACTACCAACATGGATGTAACATTTAAAAAATGTAAGCATCAAAAATGGTGTGTAAAGAAAGCAGGTAGCAAGGCACTGAAAGACATTTCAAGTCTCACTCAAAGAGTTTCTACAAGGTAAGCAAACACAGCAACAAAACCAGCTTTTAGGATCAATGCTTGTATACTTACGCCACCTTTTTCTGTACTTTACAAGTTGACACTCAACATTTTTGTAAATTAACTGTGAATAAATTATACAGGAAAACCATAAAGTGAAGTGGTAGTGGATCTACACATTGACATTAGTGCTAATGATGGCTGGGATACAAAAAATGCATTGCATAGCTGTGCTGTGTATCCATCTGCAGACAAGCTGTGCTCTGTATAGAAACAAGACTAGTCAGGCATGCAGCAAAAAGACAGAACTGTGTTACTGAGTAACTTTCACTTTTTGCCAAGATATACCAAAGGGAGGGCTGCTGCAAGACTCACCATGGGGATTACCTCTTTGTACTATCCAGTTACAGGAATTCTATTTGGCTCAGTACTTCAGACAATCTGAAGTACAGATTGGATCACAGGGACTGCTCTACCAGAAGTTTATTTTTTGGACCTTGCTAACTTTGAAGGTGGAGAAAGGGATTGGGAATATGGTAGGACTTACTGATGGGGGAACAGAGCGGGGCCGGCCTGAGTCACAGCTCCTTTTAGGCCCCTGGAGTCAGAGTCCACTATGAATGGTTCCTTGATCTGCCTGTCATCTTCTTTGCTCGTCTCTACTGCTGGTCTGTCCTGGTCTTCTTTCCTCTTTGCCTAGGCTGAGAGGTAGGAAATGCCCAGGGCTTGCTGGAGTAATTCCTACTAAATCCCAGTGGATGAACCTACAAAATGTCCTTTACAGTCTACAGGAATTTAGCCTTGTTATCTAGTTTCCTTCAAATAAAGCTTCAGCCTTGGGTCCAAACCACAAATCCTTGTCAAGTGGTGCATCCAGGAATTCTGATTCAACATGCTCAGGAATGGACTGCTCACTTAACCAAGCAATGTCTCCTGATAACAGGTTCAGAAGCAGCTGCCTTGCTAGATGCTTCTAAAGCATCAAAGCCAAAATGCAAAGAATGTTTTGAAACCTGAGAGCAAGAGTTGCAGAGATATAACAATTCTTTGCCAAGAGTTCTATCCTCCATCTAGCCCAGTAGAGTCTCCTGAAATTAACCATATGAAACTGGTACTTGATAGTTCTTATGACCAGGGTGGCTGAAGTTTACATTTTCTTGAAAATTCTTTCTAGGGTCATACCCTCTTTCCCATTAGGCAAGACGTTTTTAGAGGTGCTGCCTTTGCTACCCTTGGGACCTAAGGAAAATCCTTCAGGGTCCACCACATGGTTCTTTAAAATGTGTTTGTGGGATGTGAGAACCCTACAGACATGGTCTGGCATCCTAAGAGCATGTGGCTGGAAGTCAGGTTGCAGGGAAAGGTCAAAATCAGGGAAGAGCCATGGTCAAGACCATATCGTTGCATGCAGTGAAATCTCTCTCATACAGATTCAATTCAGACAAACATTATGGTGCTGCTGCTACCAGATAACAGTAGAGGGGTTGGCTCTGAATGACAATCAGCATGTTCTCATCCACAGAAATAATGGCTATTAAGACTGTAAAGTCTGACTGCAAAAACAGCTCTGCACAAATAAGGGGGAATGGCTAAATGACACTTTGTCCAGAAAATGCCATAATGCAGGCCAGCTGCTGAACTGAAAAAGGGAAGGCCTCAGAATGTCTAGATTACATGGCCTGTAGGTTAAGGAGATCAACTTCAGGTCCAAAAGAACAAGGTGGGGGGGTGGGGCTAGACAAACGTCCCAGCAACTATTTACACAGAGTGACAGGGAAGGCCGTTGATGGGAAGAACCATCCAGGGTTCAGTGGAAAGTCTAATGAATCAAGGCGTCAGACCAGAGATCATCAACAGGGAATGTCAAAGAAGCCACCTCATATTTCTCAAGACCAGAAGAAAACCTGAAACACCTGCTTTAATGGAGTTTTTCGTTGAATCTAGAAAAAAAGCTGATGTTAACAAGGGGGCGGTTAGTATGGCATATAAAATTATGTATGGTGATCATAAGAATCAATCAGAGGCGGTTAGAAAAGATTTGGAAGAAAGACTTGAAAAGCAATTTGCAAAGGAACAATGGAAGGACATACATATGACTCCCAAGTATGCAATAAAGTCCAGAAGGTTTACGATTTTTGCTTGGAAGCATTTGTAGTTTTTATACCTCAAGCAACTTCAAATAATTTTTCCTTAAGTAGACAGCACATGTTAGAGGTGTAACGGGGAAGAAAGACATAACTGGGAACATACCCAATAGCAGTATCCAAAATCAAAATCACACATGGGCAATATCCAGTCACAAGATAATGCATCATGTAAGATAAGCAAATTTATAATGATACAGTTTTGTAAGGATAATGCAACTCAGTTCAATAGCAGAGATATACAATACAGAATGGTTGATAGCAAGGGCACTGGCTTGAAACCAATGATTTTTTTTTTCTGATTCACAAGATTGGTCCAATGGCTCCTCTTTCTCAACCCAAATGACCTATGTATTCCTCCACTGGGGCAAGAGCTCTCCATCCAACTCACTTCCTATTTGGGGTGAGAATCGGGTGTTAGGCAGTGGGCCTGTCTGCAGATTCTATGAACTATCTTATCCCCATCTCTTTGGCAGCCCACAAGCTCTGCTATAGGCATCTTGGAAGATGCATGCTCACTTCTTTGTATGGGCAACCAGCTGAACAAGCAGACACTGCTTCCAGAGCAGGCATGCTAGGCTCTTCACGCTGCATAGATGGACTTACATTCTTTTAGATGTAACCATTACAATGAATCAAGCTGCCTCTTATCCTGGATGAGTAAGCCGTTAGCTGCTCATGATGATTCTCCCCTTTCCAGCCCCTCCACTATTTGTGCTGCTAAGTAAACACAGATTGTCTGGTATACACAGTCAGGGATTTATCTCTCTGCACTATGGGGCTGCAATAATACCAAAAGATTACAAAGATGTACATATACATAAAGATGAATGCTGCAGCAAGAGGTGATAGACACATACAGCAAGGAGATGTCATTTGATTATTACTAAGCTTGGCAGCTAGCTTTCTCCTTGCCAGTTCACTGTACTACATTAATAAATAATAGGTTCATAGGTTCATAGATTAGTACTAAGCTAACTGCCCTTGCAAGCCATTTTAAGCCTAGCCAATTATCCCTTGTGAGACTCAAACCCAGCACCTTGTGTTTGTAAGGCAAACACCTTAACCATTAGGCCACCCTCCCAACCCTAAGCATAAACACCAAGTACTGAAAACAGCATTTGGCTGTATAAATACCTCTAGCATAGAGTAACAGATATTCCACCCTGCCAAATATTGAACCCAGGACCCTGTCAACTACAGCACAGTGCATTAGTCCACTAGACCACTCAGTCCACTAGACCACTGAGGAAAATTAGAATGCTACGGCTTTTAATAATGTTTCTGAATTCAGTACTACACATATGTGTAACTGCGACCTACCATTGCCAACCAATATGTGACGTGGATATCCCACTACCTCTAGGTCAGTATTCAAAGAGCCTCAATCCTCAAAACTGGCACAACTGAGGGACATTCACTGGGAGGATAACAGGTGCGCACACACTATTTCTAGATGCAGCTGTCTGCATCAAGTGCAATTTCCCTTAAGAGCACACACAGACCACATTTGATCCGGGGCTGGTTTCTCCCCCCAATAACACTTCCCACTGGCACAGCTATAGAGTTGAGATCTCGGTTGAGTGTCAAAGCCAAGACCTCCAGCACCCTCTCTGCCCAACCAGTGCTTCGTGTTCCTGCCCAAGTAACTGACACACACACACACACACACACACACACACACACACACACACACACACACACACACACACACACACACACACACACACACAGATTTGATTTAAACACACATACACAGACCTGGGAAAGGCTGGCACAGGATTACTACCTATGCCCCCTTCTGCCCAGACGATAAGGTAGTTACGACTGCCACCAGACACTCCTGCCAGCTACCTTAAAGGGACAATCCCAGTGTTTAAAATTAGGGTTCAAGTTAAGCTGACAGAAGTCACGCCCACTCTGACACGTCACTTTCATTCTCACCCACAGTGTCATTTTACTTTCAAATATCTTGTAAAGCCACAGTTCCAGACATTTTTCAGCTCCCATGATAAACTAATATTTGGATATGTGCTCCTCTCTGACTTGCAATGGATTGGAAAACTATGTCCCCAGCTCCTGGCTCATATTTAAAATAAAGAAAGATGTGAGAGGGAAAAGAAACATCAGTGTATAATAATTTTTAAATTTTGCATCACTCATGCTTCTACAGATGTACGCCCACTCATAAAAAATAGTGCATTTGTCTAGTAGTATTTAGAAATCAGCACATATCAAGCTAGAAGCTGAAAAAGGCACAGAGCCATGTGTCTACTAATGCTCCAATCTTGTCACACACTTGCTTTCTATGGAATTACAAGCAGGTTAGAAAGTCACTACACACCAGGCTAGTATACAAAAATTAGAATGCAGTAAAGCATGAAAGAAAGAGAAATATGGTTTTCACAACTGTTTGACTGACTCACATGGTTTCTGTAGGTAGAAGCTATGTCATAAAATTGTTGTAGATGGCCAGGATTCACAATCACCACAGAAAAAATTATGAAATAAAAGAAACAAAAAATGTTTACTAATATTTTAAAAGCCTTGTATTACCAATGTGCTTTCTAGAATAGCAGCAGCAATCAGGTCATAAAATGCCTGAAAGGCTACTTTTCTCAATGGGTAAAATACACAGATTAAACTACTGAATGGCTCACAGGGAGAGCTGTTGTCAGTACAACTGCAATTTGAGATGGAATTTTGCTAACACCTTTAAAACTTCCTTCAGGCACTCCTCCCCCACCCCCCACAGCCAAAGGTGAGCATGCTCAGAAAGGCAAACTAGAAATGTAAACAAACCTAGAATCAAAACAAAAAATCCCTGGGACTGTCTCTTTAAGACTCTTCCAGGGGTACCCAATATACTGCATGAAATTAATATTAATACAAATGGTAGTTTGACCAAGAGCAAGGCTATTAGGAGTGGACAACACAGTGTCACCAAATAAATATGCAAGCACTCTCAAAACTTAAATACCTCTACAAAGATCAGTCACATGAAAGGTTTAAATAAATTTAATGATAAATAATAAAAGATCAAGAAAATACTAAGTAAATAATCACAGTGACATCAGAGTTTAAAACACAGGAAATATTTAAAAATAACATTGCAGAACAGACTCAGACAAAGAAAAACAATATCTAAACTAAGCTTCACTATATTCCTGACTGTATCTAAGACCGTTACTATAAACTAATAACTTACTTAATAGAGCAAGGGAGATGATGTGGTGAATGGTTCTTCTTGTCAGGCCCAATACAGAATGCTCACTGCTGACTTCTCAAAATAACATCTAAAATATTACTGCTGGGACAGCTTTCAGAATAACATTTCTGGTCATGTGACTTCTAGTTCCCATGCAAAACCCCCATTGCTGGAAGCTGGCAGGACTTAGCACCTACCTGTAAAAATATAATCACAAGGACTTTTACTCAGATCTTTGGCAGGTGCTGGAAGTCATAAAATTAGAAGTTATGTACCTACCATAACGTTCCATGTTAGTTGTCTTCTCTCGCCTTCTTTCTTGCTGGATGGGTTCGGAGACGATCCTCGGCTCTGACTCGGCACTTGCTAAGCTCGAGAGTCACTTTTACCAGCTCGAGGCAGCCCCATATCCCATGATGCAAGGCGGTAAATACCCAGATCTCGTTTGGTACCTAGAGGGACAACTGCCTAGCATAAAAGCTTTCCACTAAGGAAAGAAGAGCAACTAGCCTAAAGGGCTGTAAGGGGAAAACAGATAACTAAAGCTAGAACTAACTGGTGCCCAAAAATCTTCCCGAGACAAGGGAGATCAAGGTCTGTCCAGGCAAGGGGGACAGGAGGGAAGGTCGCAAGAAAGAAGGCGAGAGAAGACAACTAACATGGAACGTTATGGTAGGTACATAACTTCTAAATGTTAAGTTGTCAATCTCGCCTTCATTCTTGCTGGATGGGACCGCGTCCCTAGCACCTCTATCCTGGGTGGCTCAATGGAACAGACTCTTGAGAACCGTGGAACCAAAACTGGCCCTACTTCTGGAGGCCAAATCCAATTTGTAATGAGAAACAAAGGTATGAGGAGTGGCCCAAGTGGCTGCTGCACAAATAGTATCTAAAGGTAGCCTAGCCTGAAAAGCTGTAGAAGTGGCTAGGCCTCTAGTGGAATGTGCCTTTGGTTTTGAGCACAGTTGTTTGCCCCTAAGTTGATAAATGTCAGAAATGGTGGAAGATAGCCATCTAGATAAGGTCACTTTGGAAACAGGGTGGCCTTTCTTATTTTCAGCATAAGAAAGAAAAATCTGATCAGACTTCCTGAATTGCTTTGTTCTGCCCAAATAATATCTGAGTTGTCGGTGAACATCTAGATAATGCAATTTTTGTTCTGATCTGTTGGAATAATTAGGAAAAAATACAGGGAGATCAATGGATTGGTTTAAATTTGTTTTTGCAGCAACCTTGGGCAAAAAGGATGGATTAGTTCTCAAGGATACTCTGTCCTTGTGGAAGACCAAATATGGGGGACGAACAGAGAGGGCATGAAGTTCTGACACTCTCCTAGCCGAGGTAATAGCGACAAGGAAGAGTGTCTTCCACGAAAGAAACTTTAGTGAACAAGAAGCTGCTGGCTCGAAAAGAGGAAGAATTAAGGATGTCAGCACTAGATATAACTCCCATTGTGGAGGAGGAATCCTGACAGGAGGTCTCAGGAGAAAAATTCCTTTCAAAAAAGCTTTACAAAGCTTGTGGAACATAATGTTGTGATCTGCAAATCCAACATGAAAGTTCGAGATTGCAGCCAACTGAACTCTGACCGTAGAAGATGAAGAACCCGAGTGAAAGATTTCCGCTAGAAAATCCAAAAAGTACAGTTTTGTACCTACCATAAATGTAGATGTTCGAAGATCCACATTGCTGCAGTCCTAACACTTGGGCAGTCCGCTGTCCAGTCGGCCCGAATACCAAAGTATAAGGCTGACGTCGGTCAAGGCGCATTTGTCTGACATCAGGACGTCAGGGTACAAATGCGCATGACCGACGTCATATCCTCAGTCTTTTCTTGCCCCAGATGTCAGAAGACCCTAAAAGATAAGGCCAAAACCAAAAAACACCAAACACTCCTATACCTAATCTATGCACAATATATACAAATTTACAAAAATAGAACCCCACCCACACAACCACCCCTAAACACAGAGGGGAAGGAGGGAGGGTAAATTGGACTGCAGCAATGTGGATCTTCGAACATCTATATTTATGGTAGGTACAAAACTGTACTATGTTCTTCATCTCACATTGCTGCAGTCCTAACACTTGGGTAGAATCCCAAAGCAGAGGTAAGGGAGGATGGCTAAACTATAATGAAGCAGGAGCTGCCAAAATGCCCTGCAGCACAGCAGTGGCAAAACCAGCCCTGGATTTAGAATAGAGAGGAAGGTGGTAATGCTTGGAGAAAGTATGCACTGAACTCCAAGTAGCTGCCTCCAAAATATCCTTAGTTGCCACCCCCTTAGAAACGCTGTTGAAGTGGCAGTAGCCCTAGCGGAATGAGGCCTAATCCCAGCTGGAATCTCCTTGCCATGATGGGAGTAACAGAATGCAATGCAAAACCCAATCCACTTAGATATGGTTTGTTTTGACACAGGCTTGCCCTGAGAACTCAAAGCAAAAGAAACAAACAACTGCTGAGACTGCCTAAAATCCCTAGTCCTGCTTAAATAATAACGCAACTGCCTGTGTACATCTAAAGTGTGCAAAATCTTTTCCCCCCTATTTTGGGGATCTGCATAAAAAGTGGGCAAATGAATAGTTTGGTTTAAAGCCACACTAGAAACCACCTTAGGCATAAATGAAGGATTAGTACGTAATGATACCCTATCCTTATGAAAAATCAAAAAAGGCTCAACCGCCATAAGGGCCTGTAATTCAGAAACCCTTCTTGCAGAAGTAATGGCCAACAAAAAAGCAGTCTTCCATGACAAGTATTTTAATTCAGCAGTAGTGAGGCTCAAAAGGTTGTAGAGTAAGTTTCTCCAACACAAAATTGAGGTTCCAAGCAGGAGTAGGAGCTCTACGTGGGGTCTTATATTCTTTGCCCCTCTAAGAAATTGCTTGAACAAAGGATGAGAAAACAATGGTGGGTCACAATCATAGTGAGCTGAAATTGCTGCAGCATGAATCTTAATGGAAGAGAAAGACAAACCTTTGTCCAATAATTCAGTAAGATATTGAAGAGCCACACTCAAATTAGGCTCAGAAACATCCAAATCCTTTGCCGCACTCCAAAATAAAAATCTCTTCCATTTTTCTGCATACACTTTACGTGTACTAGGTCTTCTGGCTTCCATAATCACATTCAAAACTTGTTGAGGAAGTTGAGACCTGCTGTGGTTCAAAACAGAATATGCCAGGCTGTTAGATGAAGAGAGTGAAACTTGACATTGAGTAGATGACCATCCCTCTGAGACAAAAGGTGTGGAATTAAAGGTAAAGGCCATGGAGGCTTCCTTACCAGAGTCCTCAGTAATGGGTACCAGTGTTGCCGAGGCCAATCTGGAGCTATCAAAATCATCCTTGGCTTGTCTTGTCTGACCTTTAGGAGTACCTTTGGGAGGAGAGGCAGAGGTGGAAAGGCATACACATGAAGATTTTCCCAACTGAACGAAAGAGCATCCACTTTCCAAGCTGTGTGATGAAACCTTTCGTGCAAAACTTTGGCAGCTGGTGGTTTAGTGGAGAAGCGAACAGATCTATGTCTGGAGTTCCCCATGACACTGTCAATTTTGAAATACATGAAGATCCAGTTTCCACTCGTGGGGATCCATGATTTGCCTGCTTAACACATCTGCTAAGGAGTTCTGTGCTCCTGGCAGAAACCTTGCCTGAAGAGTTAGCTGCAAGCTGAGCGCAGTCTCCCACAAAATCATTGCTTGCCTGCATAGAGGATAAGAATGTGTTCCCCTTGCTTATTGATGTACCACATGACAGTTGTGTTGTCTGTTAGAATCAACACCTGCCCTGGAAGAAGTAACTCCTTGAAAGCCATTAATGCAAACTGGACTGCTAACATCTCCTTCATGTTGATATGTAGATGCTGTAGTCTGGCAGGCCACTTGTCTTGTATCCACTTTCCATTCAGATGAGCTCCCAAGCTATGTCTGAGGCATCTGTCGTTAGAATCTGACTCGCCTCTGGCCGGGTCACAGAGAGTCCCTTGTTTAGGTGACATTCCTGAGCCCACCACAAAAATTCCTTTTGAATGCAAGGTATTATTGGAATGACAGTGTCCAAATCCTGGCAGTGCTGTGTCCATACATTTTTAGATACCATTGTAGCTTCCTCATATGCAGTTTGGCATTGGGAAGCACCAGAATACAAGATGCCATGAACCCTAAGGCTTGAAGGACTGTCCTTGCAGTCAGCCCGGACTGAAGAGATAGTTGATGGAAGTAAAGGGAAAGATTCTTTTGTTTGTCCGGGGTTAAAAGGCCATCTGGGCTGCTGTATTCAGTCTCACACCCAGAAAGCACATGTCTTGAGAGGGTACTAGACTGGACTTTATTTCGCTCACAGAATACCCCAGGCATCTTAGCACTGCTATCACATATTCCAGATGCTGAAGAAGCTCGTCCTTTCTTGAGCCAGAATCAGACAGTCGTCCAAGTAAGGATAGATTTGTATTCCTTTTAGCCTGAAGAAAGCCACCACTGGAGCCAGAACTTTTGTGAATACTCTGGGCAGTAGATAAGCCAAAGGGCAATGCAGAGAACTGATAATGGGAATTTCCAGCTCGAAACGCAGATACTTCCTGCAACTGAGACTGATAGGCACATGAAGGTAAGCCTCCTTGAGATCTAAAGTTACCATCCAGTGATCTTTGCCCAGAAGAGGTAAAAGCTGTTGTAACGTCAACATTTTGAACTTGGGAATGTCCAAATAAGTGTTGAGGATAGACAAATCCAAAATTGGTCTCCACGTGTTCCCCTTTTTGGTACTAGGAACAGGCGAGAATAAAATCCTAGGCCCCTTTCTGGCACAGGAACCGGCTGAATGGCCCCTATCTGGAGTAACAGAGAAATTTGCTTGTGAGCCTCTTTTCTTTGTATAGGAGGAATGTCTGGCATGCCTTTGAAAGGAGGCAAGGTATGGAAATAAAACCTGTAACCGTGGTGAACGATATCCAATACCCATTTGTCTTGGGTAATAACACTCCAATTTTCTTTGAAAAGTGCCAGCCTTCCTCCCAAAGGTGCTGCCAGACGAGAAGGCTCTGGCAGCTGAAAAGGCAAGTCATCGGGTCTGCTTACGAAAGGACTGACCCCTGCCCTCACCAGAAGACTGGGCAGGCGAACTGCCTGTTCTAGGCCTAAAAGAACCTTGAGCTCTGCCCCTACCACGTCTAGATCTACCCCTAGACTGAGAATCATAAGAAGGATAAGTCCACCCCTTAGTAGGCCAATTTCTACTAAACTTTGGAGGCTGAACCTGCAAAAAATCTTTAACAGTCTGCATAGACTTAGCCTTGTCCTCCATTTTCTTTAACACTGCTTCCACAGGCGCACCAAATAACACATCAGACTGTAAAGGAGAATCTAAAATCCTTGTCTTTACATGTTCAGCTAAATTCTGATCCTTCAGCCAGGCGTGCCTGCGAAGAACAGAACCAGTGGCTGCCACCCTCGAAGAGGCCTGTACAGCATCAAAACCACATTGCAAGGAATGCTTACCCACCTGTTCAGAAACATGAACTAAATCCTGCAACTCTTTACACTCAATACCTTCCGCCAGAGCATCTACCTTAGACTTCAATTGAGAAAGGAGATAATTTTGGTATTTCAACATGTGAAACTGGCAATTCAAAGCCCTCATGGCTAAAGTGGAGGAAGTATACACCTTCTTTCCCCATCTATCCAAAGCCCTTGCCTCTTTATCAGAAGGAACAGGATTTTTAACAACAGAAGCCTTAACACCTTTAGGGCCCTGAGAAACAGTTTCTGGATCTGCCCTAGGACTCTTAAAAGATACTTATGAGCTTCAGGCACCCTATAATACCTATCCAGTTTAACTGGGGCAGGAGGCAAAGAATCAGGGTTCAGGGAAGCCTCTGCAAAACATCCTCTACCACATCCAGAACAGGAGGTATAGCTAAAGGCCTATGCTGGGGTAGAAACAAAAATTCCCTAAGCCTTTTCCTGGAATCAGAGAAATCTTGACCTTCCCATTTAAAATGCTCCCTCATGGAATGAAGAGACTCTGAAAAAGAAAAATCCTCAGCAGGAGAAGCCCAAGGTCTTGTTTTATCTACATCAGAATCACTATAACGAGGATACTCCTGCAAGTCTTCAGCCGAAGACTCAGAAGCCTCGAACACTGCTCAAAACTCTCAAGCTCAGGTTCCACCCTAGGCCTCTTATCAGGGGCATAGAACCTCTAATCATAGTAATCAAATCTTCTGCCATTTTAAGCATATGTTTCTTAGGCAGAGACCCTGAAGAACTAGGGGAGACCCCCACAGAAGTTAACCCTGGCCTGCCTCTAGAAGAAGCCTTGGAAACAGAAGAGGGGCCTAACCACCTTAGAAAGGGAGGGGAGAACAGCCACCTGAGAAGCCCCTTCAGCCTGGCCTACCTCCTGAGAGGACACATCTTGTAACAGTAAAGTCTCTCCCTGAGAATCCAAAGGAACTTCTGGTAGAACCACCGGCTCCACCGAGCCCTCTAAAGAACCGACGTCCGGGACAGACGGTTCTTCCACCCTAGGCTTCGCTGCTTTGTCCTTGCGCTTTTAGGCGAAGCGGCCGGAGCATCCGACGGCATGTTGTAATTACAACGCTTCCCAAAACTAACCTGGCACAATCTAATCTTCTCTTAATAGTGCGTTTGTTAAATCTAGCACAAGAGCGACAGCCAACAACGCCGTGCTCAGGCCCTAAGCAAGGTATACACAAGGTATGGTAATCTCTATGAGGTATCTGTTTCCCACAAGAAATACAGTTATTCACTTATTCTGACATCCGGTTAAATACTGAGGCAAGAAAAACAAAATATTCCCAACGGGTACTTAGCCAACTTTGATTCGGTCTGAAACTCCGACTTCAGAAAATTTCAGAACGCCAACCTGCACTCGCAATACTGCTTCTGCATCGGACCATGCGGCAAAAAAGACTGGGGATATGACGTCGGTCATGCGCATTTGTACCCTGACGTCCTGATGTCAGACAAATGCGCCTTGACCGACGTCAGCCTTATACTTTGGTATTCGGGCCGACTGGACAGCGGACTACCCAAGTGTTAGGACTGCAGCAATGTGAGATGAAGAACATCTGCATGAACAGGGGCAGTAAAGGGATCTATGTTCCTCGATTTCGCCCAAAGGGGGAAACGTTTCCACTTGCTAGTGTAAATCCTTCTAGTAGAGGATTTAAGGGAAGCAACTATGATATCTCTAACGGGGTTAGAGATCATAGGAAGCCTGGCTAAGGAAGGAAGTGGAGCAACCAAGCTGTGAGGTTGAGAGAAGGGATGGACCGATGCAGCTGACCCGATTGGTGTATCAGAAGATCTGGCACTGGGTCCAGATGCCACGGCTGCACCAAAAGATGACGATGAAGGAACGGAAACCAAATTTGTCGAGGCCAATACGGGGCAATGAGAATCATTTTGGCTCTCAAAACGGTAGCTTTCTGGAGTACTTGAGGTATCAATGGAAAAGGAGGAAAGGCATAAAGAAGTCCCTGGGGCCAATCTTGGGTAAGAGCGTCTCTGGGGGGATGGCCCAGAAGTGGGAAGAGAGAGAAGACTGGGCATTTGCTGTTTTGGGGTGTAGCAAAAAGATCGTAACATGGGCGGCCCCACTTCTGAAAAATCTCCTCCACTATAGATTGCTTGAGAGACCACTCGTGAGGCATGAGTATAGCTCTGCTCAATCTGTCCGCTAAAATGTTGGTTTTCCCAGGGATATGCATTGCTACCAGAAACCGATGAGAGGAGATCGCCCATTGCCAAAGTCTGAGAGCCTCTCGACACAAGGGATAGGACTTGGTTCCGCCCTGCTTGTTGATGTACCATACTACGGACATATTGTCCGTGTGAACTGCAATAGTTCCTAAGGGAAGAAAGTCGTTGAGGGCTTGCAATGTTAAAAGCACTGCTCTCATCTCTAGGACGTTTATGTGCAGGTGGTATTCGAACGGTTGCCACGTCCTATGAACCATCCTGCCCTGATAATGACCCCCCCCCCACCCAATCAGGGAGGCGTCCGTAGTGACTGTGGCTACTGGGGCCGGGAAAACAAAGGGTCTGCCCTGATGGACTTGGGGAGAAGATACCAACCAGGATAGATGGTTTTTGCAAGTTTGTGTCACCAGGATCTGGTGACGCATGGGAAGTTGTTGGTAGGACCATTGTGTGAACAACATCCATTGAAGGAGACGCATGTAAAAATGGGCCAAAGGAAGAAGAGTAATGGCAGCTGCCATGAGGCCCAATACTTTTAGGACCAGCCTGGCTTGCACCTTTTTGCTGGCAAGGATGATCCGCACATGGTTTTGGATATCTAGGATTCTCTGGCTTGTGAGGTTTGCTGACATCCGAACGGTGTCTAAATTTGCACCTATAAAAGTAATAGATTGGCAGGGCAATAAGGAGGATTTTTCATAGTTGACCGAAATTCCTAAATGAGTGCAGAGATTTAGGGTGTAATCTCTGGCTTGTAGAAGTTGATGCCTGGTGGTGGCTGAGAGGAGCCAGTCATCGAGATACGGAAACACCTGGAATCCTTGACATCTCAGGTGAGCCGTGACCACTGCCATGCATTTGGTGAACACTCTGGGGGCTGTAGTGAGACCAAAGGGCAGGGCTCTGAATTGAAAATGACTGGACCCCAGCCGAGAGCGGAGAAACCTTCTGGAGCGTCTGTGGATTTTTATGTGATAGTACGCATCCTGAAGGTCTATTGAGCACATCCAGTTGTCTTTGCCTAAGAAGGGCAAAATCGATTGAAGTGTGACCATTCGAAATCTTGTCTTCTTCACAGACTTGTTGAGTCTGCTGAGGTCCAATATTGGTCTCCAATCTCCCATCTTTTTGGGAACCAAAAAGAACCTTGAGTAGATTCCGGGCTCTGAATGGTCTGTTGGAACTGGCTGAATGGCCCTTTTTTGTAGAAGCTTTGATACCTCTAATTTTGCGATTTCCCTTAGATCGGGTGGAACATCTGGAAGGGAATTTTGTGAGGAAGGGACTTTCCTCGAAGGAATCTTGTAACCCTCGGATATGATCGACTGTACCCATTTGTCTTGCGAAAGGGAAAGCCAGGCTTCTGGGTACAGCGATAATCTTCCCCCGACTGCCTCCAAGGATGGACAGTCGGGCAACACCTCAGGGATGCTGGAAGGGCTTGTCAGAGAGAGGCTCTCTGCTGCCCTGGTTCTGTGGACCCCCTCTGCCCCTAGGGCGGCATCTATTATTATTACCCCCTCTGCCTCTGGGGGTAAACTGACCACGTGTGTCCGGCGTGACTCCCTGGGATTTTCGGAACCACATCTTTCCCCCCTTCTGTCCTTTAGGGTAAGGCCTAGAAGGGGTGGAAAAACGGACTCCTACGGCAGAAAGAGTCTTGCCGTCTTGCTCACACCTGGTCAAAGTATCCTTCACCTGAGGACCAAACAATGTTGACTCATCAAAGGGAGAGTTTGTGAAGGACGCCTTAAAAGGATCTGCAAAATTACAGAGCCGCATCCAGGACTGACGTCTAAGAGCCACTCCTGTCCCTGCAGCTCTACTCGCTCCATCTGCTGCATAAGAAATCAGCCGCATGGAGGAGTTGGTAATGGAGTTAAGGATTCCTAGCTGAGAAGCAATCTTATCCTGAGCCCCTACAGCTGAAGGGTCCTGTACTACTTCACCTAATTCTTTAAGGATGTCCCTTCGAAGTCTGGTGAAGTGACATAAATAATTCAGCGAACGCATGGCAAAGGTCACTGAGGAAAACATCCACTTACCATACCTGTCCATGGTCCTAGAATCTTTGTTAGGAGGATGGACTGGTACGGAAGGATCTGCAAGTTCCTTCTTGGTGGCGGCCGCCACCACCATGGCATCAACGGGGACACCTTTTGTAAGAAATTGTTTCTCGGGAGGGGCTGTAATAAATTTAGAAGGCCTCCTGGGGGCTGGTTCCACGGAATCAGGAGATGCCCACGCCTTCTGAGCTATCACCTCCATGAGGGGGTCGAAAGGCAGAGACACCCAGGAGGTGGAGGGTCGAGATCCAAATGCCTCTAGGTATACCGACTCATCCTCGGAGGGATTAATGGAGGGCCAGTTTCCCCTCTGTTTTAGGAGTTCTAGGATGTCTGAAAAAGAGACATCCTCAGAGGGGGATCTTGGGGACCCCTCCGACTCATCTAAGTCGGTATCTGAAGTTGTAGACTCAGGGGAGTCTAGGTGCTTCCTCTTACAGGTCCTCTTATGCGGAGGATCTCCTGACGGATCAGGAGAATCCTCGGAAGAAGGGGTTCCTCCCAGTGGGGAAACCTGAGGCGGTGGATCTCTCGGTCTGGGAGCAAGAGAGTGGGAAGAGACATCTACAGGCACCATAGAGGGAGGAGCTAAGGGAATAGACTGCTGACTGAGCCCAGGGGCCAGCACACTCCTCATCACCTCGAAAGCTCCCCTCCCAGGGAGATCCGAGAGACCCCGCTCCAAAGAAACAGGGGCTCCCGGGCCCACCGAAAGGGAAGGCTCCGAGGCAGATGTTGGAGCCGAGCTCACCAAGGCCGAAGCCCCAAGGGGAAGAGCAGGGTCGGACAAGGATCCGATGCCACTCACCCCCTCGGAGCAGACCAGGGAAGCCCGACCACCGGATCCCGCCAAGGAAGGTCTCGAGGAGGAGATAAGAGTAGAAGCTGAAGGAGCAGAAAGGGGTGGTATCTGCCCCGCAGCCGTAGCAGTGACTATTCCAATAGACTCTGGCTCCGAGCTCTGGAGGAGAGTCGAAGGAGGAACTTGAAGAGGGTGTGGACTAGTAGTAGTCTGTTGAGATGGACTATGAAGCATTTGGGCTAGTGCCTGTGATTTTAACAATCTGCTTACCACTCTCTCCAAATTATGGTCTGAGAGCCTGGAAGACCTAGATGATCGGCTCCGATGGCTCCGCTCCGAAAGAAGAGGAGAGGTCGGAGCTGACAGTATCGGCTCCAAAGAGGGAGACCTGGACCGCTTCCTCGACGGAACCATCTGAGCCGAAGAACCCTCGGTTCCAGACGGAGCCGACAACTTGTCGGCTCCAAGACTGGTCAAAGATGTATCGGCTCCGTCCGGATGTAATGTTACAGCCAAGCACGTCTGTCTGTGCATGTCCTCAGTATTTTGAAAGGATGGGATGCACATAACAGTTATCACCATCGGGGATGTCATTCCTGCTTATGATCCCGCCACCCGGGATCAGTGAGCTGATAATATACCACTACCTTTCTTACCCCACCCCACCCCCATCGGCTACACAAGTACCAGGCTTGTTATTCATACCCAGGTCACCCTGAGTCACAGTCAAGGTCCCTACTTCTGTGCCACAGAGCTAACAGTCTTGTTCTCAGTGTTAACTATGTAAAAAGTCTGGAGTTCATAATTACATGTTCTAACACTTTCAGACTTAAGTTTATTGCCGCATATAATGACTGAAAGGGAATTACGATGCATATAAAGAGAACTGAAAGTATAACCAAGTTTACTGCTAACAAAAATGCAAGTACAGAAGTTATAAGATAGTTTACTATACTACATACATAAGATGGTGTGTGGATGAATAAAGATGAATGTTACCACATTTTTGTTTTGATGTTAATTTTATATATCATTACGACACTGTTACAGTAAAGTTTGCTGCTGTTTGCAACAAATGGAAAGAGAAATGGCAACTATTATAAATATAAGTATAAAGGAAATTGCAATGATGTTGACAGTTTGTAAAAACTGCAAGACTGTTATGAAACAGATTATATCAATAACATGGTGGGCATGAATAAGGATGAACTGCATCATGATTTTGTTTTGATGTTAATATGATATATTAACCATGTGGGAATGATCATGTTAATTTCTGTCTCAACAAATGGAAGGGAAAATAAACAAACTGCATGTTGTAGTTATGTATGATATTTCCTGTAATGAAAATTTTTGAATATGATAGTGAATAACTAAATGGGAACCTGCAGATATAAAAATGAGTGGTGTGGGGATTTGCAATTTTGAATAATATGAGAATATATGTTGCAAAAATCATAAAGTTGGGAGCTGTTGGCAGCAGTTTTAATGGGTACAGTTGTATATGTGTGCATATACAAGATACAAAGATGTGTTGCTAGGATACGTTTTTGCCCTTTACAATATATGCTCACATGGTGTTGAATGTATAAAGTTGATTTCCAGGCTGCATTCACATATATTGAAGAATTTGACAACGTTGACCTAAGAATTACATACCCTAGGGATCTTGTAGAGGATTGTTGCCTGGAACAGTATGGGGGTGGGGGTGTAAGATAAAGCAGAACAGAAATCCGACAGATGGCTGCAGTTTCCAAAATTTGGAAGGACATAGTAAACAGTCTATTATATAAAAAGAAAGAAGTGCGCAAGTATAAAGATGAATGTTGTCATGGTTTGGACGTTATATCTGTATGTGTAAATTATTCAGTAAGCTGAAATGAACTATAGTTTGCAAAAATGCATGGGGACTAAGCCACATAAGGCAGAAATGATAATGTTAAGATGCTGTTTATGTTTGGAAGGGAATATAAAAATATTGGCATGTTAAACTACATTGATGCTACTGGGTTATAAATCAGTACCGGTTCTGGACAACCTGATAACAAATAAAAATAAGTGTTGATTGCATTTTGTTAAAAAGTGGGTACAGCTAACTATTTAAGGCAGCCATCATAAAGCAGTTGAAAACTGGTAAGTATTTTGCGATTGTACTTGCTGGAATTGAAATGTTATAGTATGAAAAAGTGGAGTCAAGCAGGGCAATGTGTGGAATGTATGCTTGTATGTTACTGACCTTCCAGACTGAAAGAAAGGTATGTTTGGGTGCAGGCAGCTATGTGATTTCTGAAAGGTGAGCTTGTTTTGAATTAGTATAAAGTAAAACAAAACAGTGTAAGAAACTTTTCTGTGTGGAAGATTTTCAGTCCACATATCTCTAGTTAATCACTGTATATTAATCAGATCAGACAATAGTAGTAGAAGTGGCAAACTTAAACTTGTCTTAAGTCATCAAAAAAAATAATAAAAAATATGTAATTGTACAGAATTACTAAGTATTCGAAAGTAATCCAAGCAAGGCAGGCAGTCTGTTTCCAGTCGAAAATCCTTTATTAAGTACACAGACAAGTGATCCAAGTAAAACAAAAATAGAGTAATAGTTTCCTCACAAGCTTTCTAAATATACACTTCGGGGATACCACGGAGATTACTTTTTTTTGTTGTTGTTGTTTTTGAATTAGTATAAAGTCTAACATGAAATGTTTTATTTGTTAAGGATTACTGGCATACTGACAAATGAAAAGGTAGGAATGTTTGACAAAGTTAGTTTATATATATATATATATATATATATATATATATATATATATATATACCCACAAACAGTATGGAGGTGACCTCACCAGTTCAGATAGCCTGCATGCCATTTTAACAGTTAAAGGCATGAAGTGACTTCTGAATTCTGACTTCATATGGCATGAGTTGGGAGAAATGGATGGGTGGCTAGATTAATGTTCTGCAAAACAGACTGAGGTGGCACAGCTTGCCCCACTGTAATCTGAACAGCCTACTAACTACCACTACAAGGACATATGGTTAAGTGAATGTTGGGATGGAAAAGGCATTTCACGTATGGCCTTCAGCTTAAATCTGAGTGCAAGAAGGCAGGCAATCATTTTCTGTAAACTGACCAGATGAAGGAGTAAGCCACTATCAGCTATTACCAATATGTATGAGTGATTCAGACTAAACAATTACAAAAACATTTGGAATTGTGCATCTGGGAATGGATAGCAAATGTGTGTATGATATTGCTGTTTACTCAGATTGGAAAATACAGTTGTGCAGGTCCTACTTACGTTAACAGTAGATGTTCAAATTCTTCACTGCCTCAGTGACATTTTGGGTTATCTGCCAAGGTAATATAGTATTGGCCTGCTTATAAAGCTAATCCTCCATTCCTTCTCTCTTTGTGTAACAACTGATTGGCTGAGTATATCCGGAGAAAGAAGCTTTATCTATCTCAAGACAGTTTCAGGCTTTTTCACTTCCACAAAGGAGAGGAGATGAAAGTACCTAAAGCCGGAATCATCTAGCAAGAGTAAATTTACAACTGATCACAATGCTATTAAAAAAAAAAACAACAACAACTGAATCAAAGAGGATGAAACCCACTTCAACTATGCAAAATCTGGAGGTTGGCAGGTGGGTGCGTGCTGCCATTGAAACAGTGCAGAATATTAACATCTACTGTTACAGTACGTAGGACATATGCAACTGTACTATGTTCATCATTCCGACTACCTAAGTAGCATTTTTGGTAGATTCCCAAAGTTTACCTTACCTTGGAGGTTGGAGGAATAAGGATCCAGGAGCCCTTGAAGAATGGTCCTAGCAAAGCCTGCTCTGGACCTTGAAAAGGGAACAAGTTTGTAATGTGTTATGAAGATATGAACAAAGAACCACTTTGCTGCCCTCAAGAATGCATCTGAAATCCACACCTTTCCTATATGTCACTGAAGAGGATAATGCCCTAATCGAGTCAGCCTTAACCTTACCTAGAAGAGATTTACCATGGTGGAGGTAACAGAAAACAATAGCAGAGGACAACCATCATGCAATAGTTAGTTTAGACATAGCTTGACCTTTCTTAGCTCGTGTATAGAAGAGAAACTGATGTTTAGCATTTCTAAAAGGCTTTTATCTATCAAGGTAACAGCCAAGCTGCCTGTGCTCACACAAGGCATGTAGAATCTTTTCTCCTTTGTTTTTTTTTTTTTTTGGATCAGGATAGAACACTGGGAGATTAATGGCTTGATTTAAGGTAAATTCAAAAACAACTTTAGGCATGAATGATGAATTAGTGTGCAGCACAAACTTGTACCTTTGAAAAAAAAACAGATGGGTTTGGCTCACCATGAGAGCCTGGAGCTCAAAGACTTGCCTTACAGATATCACAGCAAAGAGTAAAACAGCCTTCCACATAACAAACCGTAAATGAGGCAGGATCAATTTTTCAAGAACAAAGAGATTAAACCTTGATGATGAGAAATTTGATGATGCTTTAAATGACTTAAGAAGCAGATTAAGGAAAAGGGGTTACAAGAAATGTGATACAGAAGGACCATTATCCAATATGAACGTTCATACGTCTACTATACACAAACCATATTTCTCAGAAGTAGAGAGATGTTTAGATAACTCAGTTAAGGCTATTTCTGATACAGTACGTATACCCATGTTTTTTGGGAACAAAATGTTATAACAGTCATTGTGAAGAAAAACTGGCCCATATTAACCAGTGATCTGGCCATTAGCAAAATTGTGGGGGACAAACCTAATTTTTCGTTCAAGAACACGAAAAAATTAAAACAAATGCTCTGTTATCCCAAGAATGAGATTTTAGATCAATAGAGAGGGCTCCCATTGCTTACATCTCCATGCACTAAATGTACATTTTGCAGGTATATTGATTCCTCTGGTGAATTTCTACATCCTGGTTCCAACAAAGTTTTTAAATTTAGTGTGAAAACTACCTATGATACCCCTAATTTAGTCTATTTAGTGGTCTGTTCTTGCAAAACGTTTTATGTAGGCAAGACAAATAAACAGTTCAGGGATAGAATAAGAGAACTTGTATATGATATAAACAGAGTCTGTCTTACCAATGCACTAGCAAAATACATACATAATTGTGGGTATACACATATGTTTAAGTTTTTAGTTATTGAGAAAGCCACTATTGGACTTAGAGCGGGATGGGTATAGAGAATAGAACCAAGGTTGCAGAGGCTGAATGGATAATTAGGCTGGGGGCTGATGTTGGCTATGGCCTTAATGACAAGGGTCCACTAAATCCTCTTTTGAAAGACAGGCCATTAAGTAAACTTAAACTACTTTAGTATCATTTTATGTTGATATTGCTTTAAATCTATATGAAAGGAGATGGCTGAGAGGTGTGGACCTTTGCGATTGGTTGTAACTGTATATTTAATTGATATGTGTGAGTTAAAGTTTTTAAACATCTGATGAAGCAGTTTTAACAGCAAAAACTCGTATGTTTTAGATTTGAATAAAGCTTTTATACTGCCCCATTGTTTGATTCACTTTTATGGTTTCTTGGATATTTTCAAGAACAAAGCTGAGATCGTAGGGAGGAGAAATTTGTTTTTGAGGAAGTCCTCAAGTGCAACATTCCTTTCATAAACTGCTTTGACCATAAAGAAACAAAAGAGGGCATGCCATGTACAGACAGGCTGAGATGGCCACATATACACTTTCATAGAAGTATATGACAAACCATTTTCAAGTATCTCACACAAACATTTTAAAACAAGAGGTGTCAAAACCCTTTGAAGACCTCTGTTATTATTGTCTAGGCACCACCTAGTAAACCCCTTCCACTTGTAAATACAAGATTTTCTAGTTGTAGGTTTTCTTGCTTCCTTCAATACCTCTTGCACATCCTCATGGAATAAGTGCCTGAATTGTATCAGAATTGAATCATCCTGGTTGTCAGCTGCAATTGCTCTAAATGGAGGTGTACCATTTGCATCTGTGCGAGCTGATCCAGTCTGTGAGGAAGCTTGTGGTAATTGCCCTTGACCAATTCCTTTAAAAGGGAGAATCAACTTTGCCTGGGCCAAAAGGGTTTACCAAAATTATCTTTGGTTATTCTTTCTGAATCTTTAGAAGTACTTTGGGAATCATTGAAAAGAGTGGAAATGCATACAGGAACATTCATGATCATGGGAATGATGCAGGGTTCATCATCCAAGCATAGCTAGAAGGAGGTCTTGAAAATAATAAAAAAATGCTTGTTTTGAAAGGAGGTGAACAGATTTACTTGCTGTGTACCACATCTCTGGATCAAGTCCTGGAAGATCTCTACATGGAGCTTACACTCATGTGGTTATGTCCAAGATTTGCTTAGTCTGTTTGCCACTGTGCTTTGCTCTGATGGAATGTACGTGGCTTGAAATCTCAGAGAATGCTGAAGAGACAGCTCCCAAGGCCATCACTGCCAACTGGCAAAAATGTTATAACATTGACCCCCCCCCCCCTTGCTTGTTCAGGCACCACATCACCACAGTGCTGTCCGTGACCACTAGAAGAGGAACCTGGAGTCCATAAGTGGTGAACAGCTTTTAAGGTATGAATCACTTACAAATCTCTTTTACATTTATGTACTTTGTTGTGTCTTCAGAACTCCCATAAGCTTTGCATTTGAACTCCTACTGACACGGCTCCCCACACAAAATCTGAACTGGTCCATCTGGACAGATTGGCCTGGGGTTTAAAGACAGACAGGAAGTCCTGGATTCAGAGACAATTGATGCTTCCACCACTCCAGCTCCTGATCACAAATCCTAGTACTGACACCTGGAAATCCAAGGGATGAAGGTGCTAGGCCCAACACTTCTTCAAATGCCACAGAACATTTCTCATGTATAGTCTAGCTAGTGGCATTGTGAGATCACTGATACCATGAGACCTAGACTTTTGAAGACTTCTCTTGCTGTGGCCACTTATAGAAGACAGAAATTCGATTCCCTGATAAGTCAGAACTTTGTCTTCTGGCAGGAAGGCCATCCTTTTTACTGTGTGTGTCTACCCAACATCCCGGGAAAACAATTTGTTGAGAGGGTGTAAGGAAGGACTTTGGTAGGTAAAAAAATTAATGCCCAGATGGGAAATCAGGGATGCAAACTTGTTTATGGACTTAAAGCACCTGGATACAGAATCTGCACAAATCAGGAATTTGTCTAAATAAAGAAGAATGTGAGTGCCTAGGATTCTGCAATAGGCAACCACTGGGGTCAGACACTTTGTAAACACTGATGGTGCAGTACACTGCCCAAAGGGTAACACAGAAAACTGATTACGCCAGGTATAGCAAATCTAAAAAATTTCCTAAAACTGGGAGCAATAGGAATATGATAAGTGTCCTTGAGATCTAGAGTCACCCTCAAATAGTGGTCAGGAAGCAATGATAGGACTGACGATAATGTGGGCATTTTGAAATTTTGCAAATGTGTTTAAAAAGGACAAATGAATGAGCTTCCAGGAGTGCTCCTTTATTGGTACCAAAAAAGGTCTGTGCAGTGACATTCTTTGTCGTTGTGTATTCCAGGCACTGGCTCTAGGACTTCTGCTTCTACCATGTGATGGAGCACTTGCGAAATAGCAATTTTTCATCTGGTGGATGTGGGGTAATTTCCCTGAAAGGGGGAAGGATTTTCTATCCATTACCAAGTGTATCCTCTCCAAAATATTCTCAACACCCATTTGTTTCCTACTATTTATGACCAGGCTTCAGGTTTGAGAGACAGCCTGGGGGAAGAACAAAGAGAAGGAAGGGGAGGAGTTGGGGGTGTAAGTGCTCTGTGACTCAGCATAGACAAACCTTTCGTAGGGGTTGATTCTTTTTGGGAAAGGATCCCTTCTTGTTTAGTTTCAAATAATTATCCTAGTGCCATTTCCTTTTGAATCTCTGACTTTACTTTGGCTAGGATTTTGGTTTGTTCTGTCCCTTGAAGGAAGGCACCTTGTTTGGAGTGAACTTGAATACATGAAACATCCTAAGTAACCCATTCATTAATTTGCCTCTATCATCCCACTGTTTGAGAATGTGTGTAACAGAAGGCTAAACACCAATTCATAACTTAAAGATACATTCAAAATTTCATCTTTTAAATCATCAAAGCAAAACCAAGCATGCAGTCTTAAAACAGAAGCAGCAGCATTTCTTGAGACTGCATTTGCACTTTCAAGCACATCTCCCAAAGCATGTTTTGAAACTGGAGTCAAACTAGTAACAATTTTATATTTAAGACTTTTGCTAATGCAGATGAGGATGCAGCAAAACCATCAAAACTGTACACATACTGTAAAATTAATTTCTACATAGAGCCTTGATAATTTGACATTCTAAAGGACAGATTACTAGAAAGAGGCATCATTTTACCCTGAAGATCTATCCATTTTCCCTATTTATCAGAGGCACTGGATAAGATAAAGACAAGGACTTTGTACTGGAGCAGGCACCCGGGGAGAATGCAGCTGGATTAACAGTCAAATGAGAAGAGACCAGTCAAATCCGAGGAGACCCTATATTTTCTCTGAGCCTTTTAAGGAATTGCTGGAATAGATAATGGTGTCCTGTAGGTAGACTTATAAATACCTTCCATGGCTGGTTGGGGGGAGGGGATGATAGAGGAGGGATTGCTGGAATAGACAATGGTGTCCTGTAGGTAGATTTATAAATACCTTCCATGGCTGGTTGGGGGAGGGGACGATAGTCACAGTACCGGGCATCTTGTCCTCTATAAGGTCATATACCCTTTGCCTAGCTCCAGGGTAGTTCCTGACTGCTCCCAAGAAAAATCATTAAATCTAGTAATCATCTGAGGAAAAGTGAACACTTGTTTGGACTTAAGCTCAGATTCACCTCCAAAGAATCACAGTTACTGGACTCAGTGTCAACTAAGGATTCACCATTACCTTCAACAGATTCCTCATCATTCTATGAAACAATGGAAAAGTCTTTCAACAAACTAACATTAGAGCCATCAGTGGGAAGACAACCACCAGAATTAGCTGTCTGAATACTCTTAGCCAAGAAAATGTCAGCCTTATAAACAACTACAATCTAAGTATGCACTGTATGATTATTGTTCAATTTCTTTTTCTTGTGAACTTCACCAATAGATAAAATATCTGGGGACAAGGGTATTATGTCTGGCAAGGGGTCTCACTTACCTTGGACTACTTCTACATCTAAAGGATTTGGTTCTCCCATTATTGTACTAGGTACTGGAACAGCCTCAGGATGTGTCTAACTCTCATTCCATAGAGGCCATCAAAGCTACACTAAGGGAGATGGAGTAAAAGGTAAGTTGTTTGCGCGCCAAGCAGTGGCCCCAAAAGAATCACTGACTGTAGGATGAGAAATATTTTTACTTTGTTTTTTGCCTTATTAGGTGCAACAGGATTTGACTGGTGGGGATGCCAAAGTCAGGATCCATCAAGTCAAGGGAGATAACACCAACCAGAATAATAAACTGACTGTACTGGACAATGTATCACAATAAGCACAAAGATGCCAGTAATAGTATGTCTGCACACAACTAAACTCTTCCAGACTGTGCTATTATCACAAAAACAAAACAGGCTGAAATGTGTTCAGAATTACTTTACAACTGACAGATGTTTAATAACTTCCACTACACAAAGTCCAAACACCAAAGCAACCAATGTGCTAAACCAGTGTTAAAAATAAGCTCCACACACTTTAACCATGTTAAACAGCCATAAAATAAATTTCAATAGCAATTTAAACTAGATTTTCTTGTCAGAGAGAGTAAAATCTCCCCAGAACATTCAAATAACTTCATTTGCAGTAATATTGCAATCTAGTTTTAAACACACAGATAGGGTAGGGTCATACAAATAGTAAACAACATATAAATGCTGAAAAATCCAAGGTCTGCAATATTTTCTCATCAAAAGATAAAAAAATAAGGCAGAGTAACAGTAAAGACAGGCCTCTGGTATCTAATGGCACACATACACAAAGAGCTTTTGAGAGAAATACTGAAAGTTTCTTCAGAAAAGTACAGTTGTGTACCTACCATAAATGTAGATGTTTGAGTGTATTCACTGTTGCAGTCATTACACTTGGGTTATCCTGCTGGCAGGCTACCCGCAGTCGGCCTGAATTCCAAATTCCTGGTCCGGCAACGGTTGCTGTCGCCTCTTCCCTGACGTCAGTGCGCCAGGGGTATAAAAGATACAGCAGACGCCATTTTCTTCAGTTTTTCTTGCCCCAGATGTCAGGTGCCCCCAAAAGAGTAGGCTAAAAATTCTGCTTATAAAAAGGCATGCACTAACATAAACATTACATTCATCTACAAGCAAATACACCACATGTAGGTTGTATAGAATAGAGAAGTACAAATAAGTCCCAGCAAAGAAAGGGGGATGGTGGGAGGGTAACCTGGACTGCAACAGTGAATACACTCTACATCTACATTTATGGTAGGTACACAACTGTACTATGTTCATCTTGTTTCACTGTTGCAGTCATTACACTTGGGTTGAATCTCAAAGCTGAGGTTGGGTGGCTGGGCCTAAATAGAATTAGGAGTGGCTATGAGGCCCTGCAAAACTGCAGTGGCAAAGCTGCTCTGGATTTAGAGTAAAGAGGTAAGTGGTAGTGATTTGTAAAAATGTGCACTGAAGCCTCCAAAAATATCCTTGGTTGGTACTCCTCTGAGGAAGGCTGCTGAAGTGGCTGCTGCTCTGGTTGAATGTGGCCTAATGCCCTAAGGCACTGATTTGCCATGTTGTGAATAGCAGAAACGAATGTAGTGGCCTATCCATTTTGAAATAGTCTGTTTGAAATAGCCTTTCCTTGCGATCCTGCAGCATATGCCACTAAAAGTTGCTCAGTCTTTCTGAAAGCTTTAGTTTTGTCCAAGTAGAAGCGTAGCTGTCTGTGTATGTCCAAGGAATGCAGAAGTCTCTCCCCTTTATTCTGTGGGTTTGGATAAAAGGTAGGCAAATGAATGGTTTGGTTAACAGCCACACTGGATACTACCTTAGGCATAAATGTTGGGTTTGTCGTTAGAGAAACCCTGTCCGGATGGAAAATAATAAAAGGTTCCACAGTCATAAATGCCTGTAACTCTGAGACTCTTCTTGCTGAAGTTATTGCTAGGAGCAGAGCTGTTCTCGATGATAAGAATTTTATCTCAGCTGTATTGGCTGGCTCAAAAGGAGGTAGTGTGAGCTTTTCCAAGACAAAATTGAGGTCCCATGCACGTATTGGTGCTCTCCTTGGAGGTCTTATGTTTTTGGCCCCTCTGAGGTACTGCCTTAGGAGTGGATGTGAAAAAATAGGTGGGTCCGTATTGTAATGAGCTGAAATGGCAGAGGCATGGATCTTAATTGATGAGAAGGATAGGCCTTTGTCCAGCATCTCAGTTAGGTATTGTAAAATATGAGGAATATTTGGTACAAGTGTGTCAATTCCTTGTGCCTGGTTCCAAGCACAGAATCTCTTCCATTTTTCTGCATAAGATTTTCTGGTGCTGGGCCACCTGGCCTCCAAAATAACATCCATAACTGCTTTAGAGAGAGGTGTGTTCTGAGTGGTTATATTATTCGCCATGCAGCCAGAGTTAGTGTTCTGAGTTGGCTGTGCAGGATCCGATTGTTTTGTCAGTAGATGAGGAATTTGAGGTAATGTCCAGGCTGGGTCTTGAGACGAGCTCTTTAGGATTAGATACCAGTGCTGGCGTGGCCAGTCTGGGGCAATCAGTATCATCTTTGGCTTCTCTTGTCCGACCTTTAGGAGTACCTTGGGAGGAGAGGCAGTGGAGGAAAGGCATATACTGTGAGGGTTTTCCAGCTGAATGATACAGCATCCACTTTCCATGCTTGTTTGTGATAAGTCCTTGTGCAGAATCTCTGTAGTTAGCAGTTGTGAGAGGAGGCAAACAGATCTATGTCTGGGCATCCCCATTTCCTTGTTATCATGCTGAAGACTTGTGGGTCTAGTTTCCACTCGTGAGGGTCCATGTGGTTTCTGCTTAGTTCGTCTGCCAGAGTATTTGTCTTTCCTGGCAGGAATTGTGCTTGCAGGTGTACTTAAGTCAATGCTGTGTTCCACAAAGTAATGGCTTGTCTGCAGAGAGGGTAGGAATGTGTGCCCCCTTGCTTGTTTATGTACCACATGACTGTAGTATTGTCCGTCTTTATCAGCAGTTGTCCTGGATGGAGTAAATCCTTGAAGGCTGTCAGGGAATTCTGTACAGCTAGCATCTCTTTTTGATTGATATGAAGATGCATTTGGCTTGCGGGCCATGTGCCCTGAATACATTTTCCTGCCATGTGGGCCCCCCAGGCATAATCTGATGCATCTGTTGTTAGTGTCTGCCTGGCTGTGGGTAAAGTGAATGGCTGCCCCTTGTTGTGGTGACAGGCCTGTGCCCACCATCGAAACTCCTGTTGCAGGCAGGGAATGAGGGTAATTAATGTTTCCAGGCTGTGGCAATGTTGAGTCCAAACACTTTTTAGATACCATTGTAGCCTCCTCATATGCAGTCTTGCATATGGAATTAGCAGAATGCAGGATGCCATGAAGCCCACAGCCTGCAAAATTTTTCTTGCAGATAACTGGGTCTTTGTTGCCATCTTTTCGAAGTAAGAAGTCAGATGCCTTTGTTTGTCTGGCATGAGATAAGCCATCTGGGCAGTTGTATTTAAGCTTGCACCCAGGAATATTATCTCTTGAGAGGGTACTAGTTTTGATTTCTTTTCGTTTACTGTGTACCCTAGGCAAATGAGTAATCTTTTTACAAACGCCAGATGCTTCAGTACAATGTCTTTGTTCTCTGCTTGAATAAGGCAGTCATCCAAGTAGGAATATATTTGAATTCCTCTTTGTCTGCAAAATGCAATTACTGGTGCCAGGCATTTTGTGAAGACCCTGGGCGCAGTAGATAAGCCAAAGGGCAGCGCAGAGAATTGGTAGTGCATTGAGCCAGCTATGAATCTGAGGTATCTTCTGCAAGACTGTCTGATTGGGACACACAGGTATGCCTCTTTGAGGTCCAAAGTTACAAGCCAAGCCTTCTTGCCCAGCATGAGCAAAAGCGGCTGCAGAGTCAACATTTTGAATTTTGGAACATCCAGCAAAGTGTTTAGAATAGACAGGTCCAGTATTGATCTCCAGGCTTTGTCCTTTCTGGGTACCAAGAAAAGTCTTGAGTAAAATCCCTGTCCCTGCTCTTGCTGTGGTACTCGCTGAATAGCCCTTATGTCCATGAGAGATGAAACTTGCTTTTGTGCCTCTGCCCATTGATTGTGTGGCAGGTCTGGCATACCTTTTGTCTTTGGAAGGGTGCGAAAGTGGAACCTGTCGCCCTGAGAGACTATATTCAAGACCCATTTGTCCTGGGTGATCATGTGCCAATTTTGTGAAAAAAGTGCTAGCTTTCCCCCTAAGGGTGCTACCAAAAGATAAGTGATTGGCATTGGCAGAGGAAAGACATTGGGTTTCCTATATGGCTGTGATTTGTCTTCTCCGCTTTTGGAGGTAGAAGCACCCCATTGTTTAGGCCTGTATGAGCCTTGGGGCTGGGGTCTGCCTCTAGGGCGTCTGTATCTGCCTCTTTGTGGCCTGTCTGACACTGGAAAGGACCAATTCTTAGAAGGCCAGTTCCTGCTAAATCTGGGTGGCTGTACCTGTAAGAAATCTTTTACTGTCTGCATAGATTTCACTTTATCCTCCATTTTGTTCAACACCTCTTCTGCCTTAACACCAAACAAAGTATCATGCTTTAACATGATCAGGCAGATTCTTGTTCCTTTAACCAAGCATGCCGTCTAATGACAGAACCTGTAACAGCGGCCCTGCAAGAGGCCTCCAGTGAATCAAAACCACATTGCAAAGTATGCTTTCCCACTTGTTCAGCTGCATGCAATAAATCCTGCATTTCCTTGTTTTCAGAACATTCAGAATTTGTCAACATTTTCTGTTTTAGCAGTGACATTAAGTATTGCTGATATTTAAGCAGGGACGTCAGGAGGCATACGCACTGTACTGATTTCAGTACAACTTTTTTAGAAGGGGGGGGTAACTTTTTTGAAAAAAAAAAAACGTACGCTTTTTAAAGGGTGTTGGCTCCTTTAAGGAGGATATCAACCAGTCGGAAGTGAGCTCACATCATGTCCAGCTGTGCGAGCGGGAAACAATTGCAAATGGATTATCACTGCAAGATCGCAAATGGATTATCATTGCAAGCTCACAAATGGATTATTGGAAGGCAATCATCCACGATTGAAGTAAGTGTGTGGATTATCACTGCGAGCAACGAGGCAATCATCCACGATTGAAGACAGGTAGGGTGTGTGTGTGACTGAAGTAAGTTGCAAGCTCACAAATGGATTATCGGAAGGCAATCATCCACGACTGAAGTAAGTGTGGATTATCACTGTGAGCAACCATCCACGATTGAAGACAGGTAGGATGTGTGTGTGACTGAAGACAGTGGGTGTGTGACTGAAGTAAGTTGCAATCATCCACGATTGAACAATCGTGGATGATTGCAACTTACTTCAATCACACACCCACTGTCTTCAATCGTGGTTGATTGCAACTTACTTCAATCACACACCCACTGTCTTCAATCGTGGATGATTGCAACTTACTTCAATCACACACCCACTGTCTTCAATCGTGGATGGTGTTTGTTAGGTATTTTTATAATGAGGTTTGTATGTTTAAAGAATGATTTACTATTTAAAATGCTAATTGATTCAAGTTTCTTATTGGTGCTATTTGAATGTAAGTGGAGTTAAATTACTATTCTTAACATAGTATATCCATCTGATGAAGTCTGTTACTTACAGGATGAAAACGCATTGATTTAACTTGCAGCATTAATTAATTTTTACTGACTTTAATAAAGTTCCTGAATACTATGAAAAAGTGTCTGATTCCTTCCTTGAGTGCTCTATTGTGTTTTTGGTTGGTGGTTTTGTTTTGAGCACTCATCCATGTGTATATTACTTTTGGCGAAGTGTAGGACTAGGGTTAGGGGCAGGGTTCAGGTTAGCACACATTTGTAAATGAGTCTTTAATTTTACTTGCAACATCAGCTATGTTGGTATTATATAAGGGATACTCTGCCTTGTCTCTAACTCACTTTAATAATACATTTATTTGCTTATTGTAAAGTATGAAAAAAAGTTTTCCTGTAAGTGGTTTTGCTTCATCCTGTGGCTGTGGAACCACTCCAATGTTGGTTGATAACATCTTGCAATCACACCTTTTCTTTTCAGTTTTCTGATGTAATTAAAGAATTCCTGTTTATGCTTTCATCCTTTGTGATCAAAGTGAATCCATAGTTAGAGCTTAACGATATTATAAGAAAAGTAAGATGTTTCTGTGCTTTATGTAATCTACATTTACTTTTATGAAAGATAGGTAGTACTTATTTTTTCTGTTGTGTGTCTTACTTATGTTGAGATATTATGAAAGAGAATTTTTGCTGAAATTACCTGTATATTTGCATAATACTGTTATGTGTCCATGAATGTAGACGTTAATGGTATTGCAGGACTCACTAACAGTATCCTGAGAAAACTTATTACAACCTTGTCTTATGTGTGTCTTGAACACTATAACAATATGCCAGATTAGCCATTTGCCTATACCAGAGAGACCACTGCAAGGAGGCAAAATTTAACAACAGTATGCTTTATTCCATATATCTTGATCAAATCCCTATCAAATGTTTGAACCCCAAAAATCTGAATGGCTGTCATGTTAAACCGTAAGGATTTTTAAACCATTGTTTTGATGGGGGCTGTATTTTCCTGCATTGCAGATGTGGGAGCAAGCCCCATTAACCCCCATCTTCTAGGCATACTATGTCCAGGACTTCGGAGGTCACTGAAGCTTGGGGAAGGGGACACCATTTCCATTGTCAAAGTTATAGGCATTTGAAGTTCCTGGCTTCATTCATATTGCAGACAACATCTTATGCTCTGTATGTTGATAGAATTCAAGTAGAATTGATGTATAAGTGTAGCCTGGCATCAGAAACTACAACAGTAAAGTATTTTCCTCCAGAAGGGCCAATTTCACTGTATGCTGTCAAAGTTATAGAACTGGCAAAGATAGAATAAACATGACTTCTAAATTTGATGCAACCCTTTTTAGAAGGTCTTGTGATATTTAACTTTCAGATAAGTCACACCTTTATTCATTTCAGAAGACCAGAGTTTATTTGGTTAATTTTAAATGCTAGAAATGGCCAAAGGTCCAGCTGATGACCAGTTACATTAGGTTACAAGGTCATTAATCTAAATACTTTCATAGGTAATTACTAGGCTAACAACTCCAGGGGGCCTTTTTAAGCCTAGCCATGCTTCCCAAAGGTCAGAATCAAACTCTGTACCTTGTGTCTGTAAGGTAAACACCTTACCCAATATGCCAACCCCCCAACCTTCAGCTCATGGTAGTCCTTCAGTAAGTCAGACAGTAATGTAGTTATTCACTTCTCAGATAATGACACAATATGGATCTCATATGAATGCCTTAAAGCTATTAACACCTTTGACCAAAGTTTTTGTGGTTGACACAGTTCCCATAAGTGAGGGTTATGAGGCATGGATTATGTATTGACAGGACCACACCCTCCATTCTAAGTCACAAGGCTCGTGGTTGTATTTTTATCAGGGTGTAACCCATACATCAGTGTGTATTAATGCACTGGGTTTCCCTGTAGGAATACAAAATGATAACTGAAATGAACAAAAGGGAGGTAAGTAGTTGAAGAAATAAATAAGTAAAAAAAAAAATGGGAAAAACAGTCCCTCTGACTACAGTGCTTTTGACATTTTGAATTTTACACACGCACACACACACACACACACACACACACACACACACACACACACACACACACACACACACACGGAAGGGGGCAGTAGCAAATTTTATAAATGTAGAACTGCACAGAACATTATGTTGAGCTTTCATGTTAACATGCAGGCAGTTTTCCTGTTAAATAGTCATCAGCAAAGGAAGTACTGCAGACATTCAGGTACATTTAGATTTGTTTTATTACTATATTTGGAGATATTTGTATGTCAGCAGCCCTACCTGTGAATATGAGATGAAGTTTCAAATAGTTATTGTGTACTTTTTTATGTACATTTGTTAAATGGATAGGTACCAGGGAACCTTTAGTTCTTTTTCAAGGAAGACTTGTTATTTTAAACTAACAAGGAGAAGTTTTGGCAGGACACTGGGAGAAATTCCTTTCCTTTTCTGTCATTAACATCTTTTTTTTATTTTAAACACATATATTAAATTATCACTTAAGATATAGGCACAAATACATTAATAGAAAAAAAAAACAACCCATATTAACATTTTTCAATTGCATACATTATATATTACATATGTGTTTTCTTTTTTTATAATATTCAGTCTAACTTTACATAAATCACTCAATTTCTGCCTTTCGTTAAACCTCACTCCACCTTGTGAACATCATCATCAACATCCTTTTTCGCATTTTCTACATGGGGTCAGGATGCCGTGTCAACAGTTGCTATGTCTCTTGTTTCAGTGCCACTCTCCCACCTTCTTTGACAGTCAGCCCTATCTTTCACAGGGCTTCTCTCACAGTTTATCCACCTCTTTGCTGGATGTCCTCATTTCTTCTTGCCTTCTTCTTGTCTATCCCAAACCTTCTTCACAGGATTGTCTTCTGGTTCCCTGCTCATGTGCCCAAATTACCATCATTTGTTCTTTTTGACCTTCTCTGTATTTGAAGCTACTTTGGCTTTTGCTCTGATGTCCTCATTTCTTTGTCTCTCCCACAGTGTGCATCCTACCACCCTTCTCAGTTACTCCATCTCTTTCACTTCCAGCTTCCTCAACTGCTCTGCCTTTACTGCCCAGGTTTCTGTACCATACAGTACTATTGGTCACACCAGTTTTGTATGCCTTAGTTTTCAGCTTTGTTGGCATTCTTCTGTCACACACCAACCCTGTGCCAGTTGGCTGCAGCCTCTCTGATTCTAGCTTTGACCTCTTCATTCTAACTTTCCTTTTCCTCAGCCACCCCTCCCAAATACTTGAAGCTGTTAACCTGTTCCACTATCTCCCCCTTCTATCTCAATTTTCAGCTTCTTCTGATTTTCCCAGTTTGCTGTCATTACAACTGCCTTATCCGTACTCAGTTTCATTCCAAGTGCCTTCAGTTTTGCATTCCATTCCCCTTGTCCTTTGCTGAAGTTCTTATATTCATAGTTTCATAGATTAGTACTAGGCTAACTGCCCTTGAGAGCCATTTTAAGCCTAGCCTGTGAGAGTCAAACCCTGTACCTTGTGTTTGTAAGCAAACACCTTAACCATTAGGCCATCCTCCCAATCCCCTCTGTTACAACTTCTTTTTGCTCAGAGTCTGTGTTTGTAAGCAAACACCTTAACCATTAGGCCATCCTCCCAACCCCCTCTGTTACAACTTCTTCTTGCTCAGAGTCTGCCTGTAATGCCACATTGTCTGCATACAGAAACCTTGTTGATCTTTCCCTACCAGTCTGGTTGCTAATGTAGTCCATCACCACTGTGAATAGCAGTGGGCTTAAAGTTGGACCCTGATTCACACCCACTCCCATTAGCAACCCGTATGTGAAGATAGTGGGTGTGTGATTGAAGTAAGTTGCAATCATCCACGATTGAAGTGTGTGTGTGTGATTGAAGTAAGTTGCAATCATCCACGATTGAAGTGTGTGTGTGTGATTGAAGTAAGTTGCAATCACCACGATTTGTGTGTGTGTGTGAGAAAATGCCCTTCCACATAATACACCTGCTGGCTATAGGTGTTCAGGCTCAAACCCTGTACCTTTGCTTCAGGGTAAGAAGAGCCTAAAGTCCCTAACCACCACCATTTCTGAACTTTGTTCAGATTTGCTTTTCTAATGGTTGTGAGCTATGGTGAGAAGTGAGAACTGAAGTTGTATTTCTCCCGTTATTGTTTTTGTTGTTTGTCCAGGTTTTTTGTGCTAAGGTGTGAAGTGAGAACTGAATTTGTATTCCCTCATTATTGGCTTTGTTTGTCCAGGTTTTTTGTGCTAAGAGGTTGAGAGCTATCTAAATGATATCCATTAAGTTTGTCTTCCTATTTTTCAAACTGCTGATTTAGCATTGTGGTATGTTGCACTGACTATAGTGCATATGGTTCTGGGTTCAAGACATGCATGGTGACAACACAGCATTTTATTCTAGCAACTTTCCAAAATTATACAAGCAATGTTTAAAATGTGTCCCTGTTTTTTGGGCCCCCCCCCCAATAAATGTTGGCTTTTTCCAGATTTCTTGTGCTGCAAAGTTCAGAGATACAGCTGAGTGTTGACATTTTACAAGGAGCTGAGAGCTGCAGGGGAACTTAAGTTTAGTGCTGCTTATGCTGAGTCTGCTTGTATTGTTAATAGCACAATAAGTAGTATACATGCTTTTGATGCAGAAGGCTGAGGGTTCTTCTCCCACAGTAGGTAGATGCATTGCTGATACTGTACTGTGTTGTAAAGGGGGGTGGATGCTGTAGTCCACTTTGGTGAAGATATCTAGTAGTAACTATGAACCTGTTATCAGTTTGCCATCCATTCCCTATTGCAATATTACTAGCGTATCATTGTTTTTAATGCAACATAGGCAATTTATTCCTCAAGGACAACAAGCACATTATTTGTAGATGAAACCATGAAACATAAAGTTGTTTGCTAGCAGCACCCTCTTCATTAGTTACAGATTTCTCTAATGTGGAATTATGTAGATGGCTTTTACTAGTTCAGAGATTGTGCATATTTACTGTAGAAGTTTGAGTAGACTTTTATGATGGAAGGTGTATCAAAGAGCATGTGTATGTTTCATGTGCAAGGGGCCTATGATTTGAAAACATAGCCCAAAGTTAATCTTTATCTGCCACTGGCAAAATGTATTTTCTTTGAATGTGGGTTTCAATGCTGTTTCAATGAACGTGAGTTTCAAGGGCAGAGAAGTTTTAATGCTAAGTCTAGTTTCATTGTGAGACTGCATTGCTTTGTTTAGCAGATATTTATTGGTGTTCATGCTGTAAAATGCAAAATAAAACTTTTCTGGCAAATCATTTAGGAATGAAGTCACTAAATAATGACCGACGTTAAGTTTCAGACGTCATAATCTTCAGAAAAATGCATGCTAAAGCAAGACCTGATATTCTATCAACTGTCTTAAGTTTATACAAGGTCAATTTTAGTACTGTTTGTATGTTCCCCCAATATATTTGGCCTTGTCCAGATTTCCTGCATTAAGAGGTTGAGAGGTATGTGCAAATAAATTGCTTTATAGAATTAGGAATATCCAAACCTCTCAACTGTCCCCAATTTTGGCTCAAAATGTTGCTCTCCCCCTAATAATCTCTCCGCAAAATAGCAATTTTGGAAGAAAACGTGGAGGGTTTACTTTTATAAATAACTAAAATGATCAGAGTTATACATTACTTTTATTTCTGAAATGCATGTAGATTCTCTAATTTTGTCAGCTGCTCTAAGTTAACTGTGCTCATATTAAAATGGTGTCCCTTCTTTGACAGGTTCCCAGCTGTATTGTCTGGCAATTTTATATTTTTGCATCACACTTTTGGTCCGTTTTTCATAAAATTGCAGTTTTCTGGCAAATTAGTGGCAAATTGTTAAAGACTGAAGTTAGAAAATAATGGCAGACATTTGAGTTTCAGATTTCATACCTTTCAGAAAATTCATACTAATGCAAGACCTACTACTATTCTATTATCTTTCTAAGTTTATAAGAGCAATATTTAAAAAATGTCCTTATTTTTGGGCCTTTGCCTCAGTTTTATTTATGAGTTTGTTGCCCTGAGAGGTGTGTGTGTGCGTGTGTGTGTGTGCGTGTGTGCGTGTGTGCGTGTGCGTGTGTGCGTGTGTGTGTGTGTGTTAGGTAGGTAGCATACCTCTCAACTGTCCAAATTTTGCAGAATGTCCAGATTTTTGCCCCATATTTTTTGTCTGTTCCTCATAAATTTTGTGATTT
This sequence comes from Protopterus annectens, assembly GCF_019279795.1. NCBI lineage: Eukaryota > Metazoa > Chordata > Ceratodontiformes > Protopteridae > Protopterus > Protopterus annectens. The sequence goes on from NC_056743.1 coordinate 1,126,319,492, forward strand.
TCTAGAAAATCATTGAAGGCTGAAGTTGCTAAATAATGACAGACATTTTAGTTTCAGACTTCATGTCCTTTAGAAAAATTCATACTAGCACAAATCCTGTTATTCTAGCAACTTTTTCATACTAGCACACATCCTGTTATTCTAGCAACTTTCTAATTTCACAAGAGCATTATTTAATATCTGTCCCTGTTTATTTTAGGCTTTGTCCATATTTCTTGCACTAAGAGGTAGGTAGGGGTGTGTGTGTGAATGAAACATCCTAGTTAGGGGGTAGCAGGTGGTTAGTAATTTACTCAAGCTCAAAACCTGTACCTTAGTTACAGAAAACAAAAGCATAAATTCTCTACCCCAACTACCATGCTGCATTTGTCAAAGAACTGACATTTCAGGTTAATTTTCAATTCAAGGAACTGAGTTTGAGTGAATTTATATTATATTACTGAAGAGACATTACAGCGAATGCCTCTTCATCGACACTAAAAGAGCAAACCGTGAATTACAAGAATGGCCGTAGCTTGGCTGGGGAGGGGGGTAGCAGTTTGAAAGCTGTGAGTACAAATTTGAAAATCCTAGCTACACCCCTGTATTTAAGCATATGAAACTGGCAATTTAAAGCCCTTACAGCCAAGGTAGCAGAAGTGTAAACTTTTTTCCCCCCATCTGTCCAGTGCCCTAGAATCCCTATCAGAGGGGACAGGGTTTTTTGCAGTGGAAGCCTTAACCCCTTTGGGACCCTGAGATATAGTTTCTGGGTCAGCAGCAGGGTTTTATATAGAAATTTATGAGAATCTGGAACTCTGTAGTATCTGTCTGGCTTAACAGGAGCAGGGGGTAAAGAGTCAGGAGACAGGCCAGACACTGAAAATACATCATCCACAATGTCTAGAACAGGTGGAATAGCAAAAGGTCTGTGCTGAGGCAGTAAAAGAAAGTCTCTGAGCCTTTTCTTAGATTCTGAGTAATCTTGGCTCTCCCAATGAAAATACTCCCTCATGGTATGCAGGGTTTCCCCAAAAGAGTAATCCTCAGGAGGAGAGGCTGAAGAAATAGATTCTTCAGCATCAGAATACTCATAGAGAGGAAGAGAGTATCCCTGTTCTGAAGAGGAAATGGAAACCTGATCAGAAGAATCATATTCTGTGTCTTGCCTAGGCCTCTTATCAGGAGGGGGATGGGAACCCCTGATCAAAGTAATTAGGTCTTCGGCCATTTTAAGCATCTGTTTCTTAGGCATGGAAGTCTGTCCAGGAGAATGCTGTACTTGTTTCTTTGTCTTTAAAGCTGTTTTAATCTTTGCCTTGGAAGCTGAGGTTGGCTTGACATATAACTGTGTATGTCTGGAAACACCCTCAGAAGCCGATGCCTGCTCAGCGGCTCCGGACCCATCTGAGGGAATAGTTTCCGAGTGTCCAATGCCTTGAGTATCCAGAGGCTTAGTTGTCTCCACGTGGGAGTCGGAAGCGGCCTGTGGCTCTGAGGTAGTGGGCGTCAGGGGCTGCGAAAGCGCCTCACTGAGAACCGGCGACTGGCCTAGCGGAGGCCTCGTCGTCAGTTTTGGACCTCGGATGCGTGTCCTTTTGCTTGCGCTTTTTATAAACTCCAGTTGTCGGCTGTTCCGACTGCATTATATACTTAAACCTTCAGCCAAAGTAATGAAAGGCAAAATCGTACCGACACTTAATAGTGTGTTAGTTAAATCTAGCACAAAACTGACAGCTAGCAACGTTGTGATCAGGGCCTAGGCAAGAAATACAGTAAGAATGAAAATCCTTATGAGGTGTTTGCTTCCCACAAGAAATACAACTGTTAACTTTTTCTGACATCAGTCTGGAGCAAGAAAAAAGTTTCCCCAACAGGGTACTTAGCTTTATTGAAGACTTCGGATCTGAAATTCGATTTTGAAAATCTCAGGAGTCGGCAGACTGCCACTTGCGAACTGCTTTTGCTTCGGGCACTGTGCGGCAAGAAAGACTGAAGAAAATGGTGTCTGCTGCATCTTTTATACCCCTGGCGCACTGACGTCAGGGAAGAGGTGACAGCAACCGACGCCAGACCAGGACTTTGGAATTCAGGCCGACTGCGGGTAGCCTGCCAGCAGGATAACCCAAGTGTAATGACTGCAACAGTGAAACACGATGAACATCTGTAAAAGCAAACATTTGTCAAAGACAGAAGCCAAATAAACACTGCTACAAGCAAAAATTCCCACAGGAATTACTGTACATACAGAAAGAAATAAAATACTACAATAGTTTTTAAATAAACATACAAATAGAATAATAAATCTAATAATAAAATGAGAGGAAAAGGCTCCTTAAGTGGGGATTATCTGAGCAGTAAGACAGAAAAATCAGCACTGGATCCCGTGAGCAATAGGAATACTTTCTTCTTTAGATGGCAGAAAAAGACTAAATGCTCACTTCCCATGACAGCTAAAGTGCTTCTTCTCAAGATGCACTCAGCCAATCAGAGTAGAATTTGAGCTTTTGAAAGTTGGCCAGTACTGGGTTGCATTGGCAGTTGACCAATACTGGGTTGCATTGGCAGATAACCCAAAGTGGCACAACGGCAGTGGGAATGATGAACATGTATCATTCTAGAATATAGTCAGCACTACCTGGAAGACTAATGGAAGAGATTGTTGAAACGCAATCTGGACGATGGGATTGGTAACCATACGTTCACCCCTGGGGTTTCATCTATGTCCCTCTTGGGCAGGGGTGATAGGTGCTGACTGTGGAAATACGGGTAAAACTAGGCTAGGCTTGTAAGGGCCTTGGGTCATTAGCCTAGTAACCTCTTATGATCCTACAAAAATTAGCTGGGTTGCACTGGACCATGATAGGACTTGTTTCACTAGAATTGGTGCACTTGTATCATAAAATAACATTTTATAACAATGCATATTTTTTCTGATGCAGTGGTGACACATTTAAACGATGGCACTCCCCTCTCCTTTAAGTGTACTAAGATAATTTTTACTAACCTATGCAAAGTACAAGTGAAGGGTCTCATACTGTTTGATTTTAACACATTTCAAGTTGTGAAATATTTATAATAATAATGTAATTCAATGATTTTCCAGATTACTTTACCTATGACGTGTGAGCAGGTTTCCTTGTTCGGCTGCTGGAATTTCATTATATGTGTCTATTGTTGATTTAATGAATTATTGGTTAGCTTACTAAAATAGTCTGCTAAAAAAACTCCAAGGGAAGTCTAAGGTATAAGGGGACTGCACCCCCCCAAAAAAAAACCACAGTAAGAGGATTATGCAAGAATTTGCATAGCCTGAAATGCTTGATTGGCCCCTGGTGATAACAGGCAAGTTGGAACTTTGATATGGCCATGTACACTCCAAGGCCAGAGAATAAAGTGGGGAGGCTTACACTGGGCCGGGCACAGATATCAAACTGAGGTATGAGTCCATGGCACTCCTTTTGACAGGCTGTTTTATATAAAATGTAAAAAAAATCTCTGTACCAGCAGTCAGCCTATAACATCTACACCAAGCCCATGTAAAAAGATATTGCCTGTGAGTGATTTAACTGCATGCCAATACTACAATGTTACCCACTCAGCAGAGTAGACTGTCTTGCCCCACAAATGTCATAACTAATGTGGAGTAATGATGGTTGACAAAAGGAAATGTACACTCAAATGTATTAAACTACTATATAGAAAAAAAGGGCACTTGGCAGCAGCTACTACAAAATCAGGAATTGTTGAATAACAGACTAATTAAATGTAGTTCAGGGACAAGGTATGCCACGCAGGAGAAACAAATGTAAAAAAATTAAATAAATAAAAATATATTGAATATTGTGTGCATGTACATATATATATATATATATATATATATGTGTGTGTGTGTGTGTGTGTATGTATGTATAAATAACCATTAATACGTGTGCATATTTTATTTCTTAAGTAGCTTTTACTACTTCTCAAATATAGGTACCCAGTATGATGAACAGCTTAGTCAATGTCTTGCATATTACACCGTTCCTTTATGCCCCAGAAATTCTATTGTTTTTTTTTTTCTGTTTGCATTTGCAAGTTCTAGGAATTTGCACTAGTCGACAAAAGTCTATCAGAAACCACAAGCAGTGGTTTGATTCCATGTCATGGCCTTAGAAAAAAGGAGCTCAGTGAGTCAACACTATAGCACAATTACCTTTCAGGATAACTGGTTACTGTTACCTTCTTGGAAGCTAATCATTTCCTTTAATGTCACTCACTTGTCAGGGTTACAAAAGAAAGATTTTACACTGAATCAAAGGTAGAAACTCCATATTTAGACTACAGTGGAAAGCATCTTGAATGAAAAAATCTAGAAATAGTTTTGTAGTTTACTTTTCCTGCAGCAAAGATTCAGCACATCACACACAAACATCATTTTACTTAAATAATTTCAAAATTCAGCATTATCACAATCTCTATATGCCAAGTAACCATTCTTCATAATGCAGCTGGTGACTTATTAGATATAAATAATTCACAATTAGCACAACTTTGTTTTGCTTCCTGCAAATTAAAATCTATGAATACTGAAGTCTACCAGCTAAATGTAGCTGTGCTGACACTTTGCCACATCTTGCCCAAGATATACACTGTTACAACATACCGCTATTCAGATATCACTGTACAACTGATTTTACTCTCCTACTTTTCAGAGCAAAAAATGTTAATGACGGCTCCAAAACAAACTTAAACTCAAAAATTAACTGCAGAAAATAAGAACAGAATATAGTTTGTCAGAGCCTTAATAAAACATGCACAATGGAGTAGGACAAGCACACACATAGCAAACACAGGTAAACCTACAATTTGCAGACATACCTACTCATATGCTGCTTTAGCAGAACACTGCCGGCCATAATGTCAGATTTCACAACACATGCGTACAGATGGTACACTACATGAAACAAACTGTACGGGAAAAAGTACAGTTTTGTACCTACCATAAATGTAGATGTTCGAAGATCCACATTGCTGCAGCCCTTACATAAGGGTAATCCGCTGTCCTCAGTCGGCCCGAATACCAAAGTATTAGGCTGACGTCGGTCAAGGCGCTTAAAACTGACATCAGGACGTCAGGGTACAAAAGCGCATGACCGACGTCATATCCTCAGTCTTTTCTTGCCCCAGATGTCAGAAGGCCCTAAAAAGAAAGGCCAAAGCCAAAAAACAGCAAAAAACAACCAACCACCCCTGCACTAACCATATTTACAATATATACAACCCAAACCACACCACCACCTCCAACTACAGAGGGGAAGGAGGGAGGGTAAATTGGACTGCAGCAATGTGGATCTTCGAACATCTACATTTATGGTAGGTACAAAACTGTACTATGTTCTTCATCTCACATTGCTGCAGTCCTTACATATGGGTAGAATCCCAAAGCAGAGGTAAGGGAGGATGGCAAAACTATAAAGCATTAGGAGCTGCCAAAATGCCCTCTAAAATTGCAGTGGCAAATCCAGCCCTAGATTTAGAGTAAAGTGGAAGGTGGTAATGCTTAGAGAAAGTATGCACTGAACTCCAAGTAGCTGCCTCTAAAATATCTTTAGTAGCCACCCCCCTTAAAAAAGCTGTAGAAGTGGCAGTAGCCCTAGTGGAATGAGGCCTAATCCCAGCTGGAATCTCCTTACCATGATGGGAATAACAGAAAGCAATACAAAAACCAATCCACTTAGAAATAGTTTGTTTTGAAACAGGTTTGCCCTGAGAACCCCAAGCAAATGAAACAAACAACTGCTGAGACTGCCTGAACCCTTTAGTTCTGCTCAAATAATAACGCAACTGTCTGTGTATATCCAAAGTGTGCAAAATCTTCTCCCCTTTATTTTGGGGGCTTGCATAAAAGTAGGCAAATGAATAGTTTGGTTAAAAGCCACACTAGAAACCACTTTAGGCAAAAAGGAGGGGTTAGTACGAAACGACACCCTATCCTTGTGGAAAATTAAGAAAGGCTCAACCGCCATAAGGGCCTGTAATTCAGAAACCCTTCTCGCAGAGGTAATGGCCAACAAAAAAGCAGTCTTCCATGATAAATATTTCAACTCGGCAGTCGCTGCAGGCTCAAAAGGTTGTAGAGTGAGTTTCTCCAACACAAAATTGAGATCCCAAGCAGGAGTAGGAGCTCTACGTGGGGGTCTTATATTCTTTGCCCCTCTAAGGAATTGCTTAAACAAAGGATGAGAAAATAAAGGTGGGTCACAGTCATATTGAGCAGAAATTGCTGCAGCATGAACCTTTATAGAAGAGAAGGACAAACCTTTGTCCAATAACTCAGTAAGGTATTGAAGAGCAACACTTAAATTAGGCTTAGAAACATCAAAGTCCTTTGCTGTACTCCAAATTAAAAATCTCCTCCATTTATCTGCGTAGACTTTCCTTGTACTAGGCCTTCTGGCCTCCAAAATAACATTCAAAACTTGTTGTGGGAGTTGAGACCCTCCAGGGTTTAAAACAGAATATGCCAGGCTGTTAGATGCAGAGAGTGAAGTTTGACATTGAGTAAATGACTGTCCTCCTGAGACAGCAGGTGTGGAATCGGAGGCAAAGGCCATGGAGGCTCCTGCCAGACTTCTCAGTAATGGGTACCAGTGCTGTCGAGGCCAATCTGGAGCTATTAAAATCATGGTTGGCTTGTCCTGTCTGACCTTCAGGAGTACCTTTGGGAGGAGAGGCAGAGGTGGAAAGGCATACACGTGAAGATTGCTCCAATTGAATGAGAGAGCATCCACTTTCCAAGCTGTGGGATGAAACCTTTTTGTGCAAAACTTTGGCAGCTGGTAATTTAGTGGAGAAGCGAACAGATCTATGTCTGGAGTTCCCCATAACACTGTCAATTTTTGAAATACATGAGGATCCAATTTCCACTCGTGGGGATCCATAATTTGTCTGCTCAATACATCTGCTAAGGAGTTCTGTGCTCCTGGCAGAAACCTTGCCTGAAGATTTAGCTGTAAACTGAGAGCAGTCTCCCACAAAATCATTGCTTGTCTGCATAGAGGGTAAGAATGTGTCCCCCCCTTGCTTGTTGATGTACCACATGACAGTTGTGTTGTCTGTTTGAATCAACACCTGCCCTGGAAGAAGTAAATCCTTGAAAGCTATCAATGCAAATTGGACTGCTAACATCTCCTTCAAGTTGATATGTAAATGTTGAAGTCTGGCAGGCCACGTGTCTTGTACCCATTTTCCATTTAGATGAGCTCCCCAAGCTTTGTCTGAGGCATCTGTCGTTAGAATCTGACTCGCCTCTGGTCGGGTCACAGAGAGTCCCTTGTTTAGGTGACATTCCTGAGCCCACCACAAAAATTCCTTTTGAATGCAAGGTATTATCTGAATGACAGTGTCCATATCTTGGCAGTGTTGTGTCCATACATTTTTGAGATACCATTGTAGCTTCCTCATATGCAGTTTGGCATTGGGAAGTACCAGAATACAAGATGCCATGAACCCCAAGGCTTGAAGGACTGTCCTTGCAGTCAGCCTGGACTGACGAGACAATTGATGGAAGTAAAGAGAAAGATTCTCTTGTTTGTCCGGGGTCAAAAAGGCTATCTGGGATGCTGTATTCAGTCTCACACCCAGAAAGCACATGTCCTGAGAGGGTACTAGACTGGACTTTATTTCGTTCACAGAATACCCTAGGCATCTTAACACTGCCATCACATACTGTAAATGATGAAGAAGTTTGTCCTTTCCTTGAGCCAGAACCAGGCAATCGTCCAAATAAGGATAGATTTGTATTCCTCTTAGCCTGAAGAAAGCTACCACTGGAGCCAGAACCTTTGTGAATACTCTGGGCGCAGTAGATAAGCCAAAGGGCAATGCAGAGAACTGATAATGAAAAGTCCCAGCCCGAAAACGCAGATACTTCCTGCAACTGGGCCTGATAGGAACATGAAGGTAAGCCTCCTTGAGATCCAGAGTCACCATCCAGTGATCCTTGCCCAGCAGAGGTAAAAGCTGTTGTAACATCAACATTTTGAACTTGGGAATGTCCAGATATGTGTTGAGGATAGATAAATCCAAAATTGGTCTCCACGTGTTCCCTTTCTTTGGCACTAGAAACAGGCGAGAATAAAATCCTAGGCCCACTTCTGGCAGAGGGACCGGTTGTATAGCTCCTATTTGAAGTAGTAGAGAAATCTGTTTGTGAGCCTCTAGTCTTTGCTGAGGAGGAACGTCTGGCATGCCTTTGAAAGGAGGTAAGGTATGGAAATAAAACTTGTAGCCTTGGTGTATGATATCCAATACCCATTTGTCTTGGGTAATTAAAATCCAATTTTCCTTGAAGAGTGCCAACCGTCCTCCCAAAGGTGCTGCCAGGCAAGAAGGATCTGGCAGCTGAAAACGTAGGTCATTGGGCCTGTTTACGAAAGGACTGGCCCCTGCCCTCACTCGAAAACTGTGCAGGTGAACTCCATGGTCTAGGTCTGAAGGAACTCTGAGCTCTGCCCCTACCACGTCTAGATCTACCCCTAGACTGAGCATCAGAAGAAGGATACGTCCACCCCTTAGCAGGCCAATTTCTGCTAAACTTTGGAGGCTGGACTTGCAAAAAATCTTTAACAGTCTGCATAGACTTAGCCTTGTCTTCCAATTTCTTCAAGACTGACTCCACAGGTGGACCAAACAACACTTCAGACTGCAAAGGAGCATCCAAAATCCTCGTCTTGACATGGTCAGATAAAGTCTAATCCTTAAGCCAGGCGTGCCTGCGAAGAACTGAACCAGTGGCAGCCACCCTAGAAGAGGCCTGCAAAGCATCAAAACCACACTGTAAAGAATGCTTACCCACCTGTTCAGAGACATGTACCAAATCTTGTAACTCTTTACAGTCAATGCCTTCTGCCAGAGCATCCACCTTAGATTTCAATTGCGAAAGAAGAAAATTTTGATATTTCAACATATGAAACTGGCAATTCAAAGCCCTCATGGCTAAGGTAGAAGATGTATAGACCTTCTTTCCCCATCTATCCAAAGCTCTGGCCTCTTTATCAAGAGGAACCGGATTCTTTACAACAGAGGCCTTGACACCCTTAGGTCCCTGACTAATAGTTTCTGGGTCCGCCCTAGGACTCTTATAGAGATATTTATGAGCCTCAGGCACCCTGTAATACCTATCCGGTTTAACAGGCGCAGGAGGCAGAGAATCAGGATTAAGTGAAGCCTCTGAAAATACATCTTGCACAACATCCAGAACAGGGGGTATAGCTAAGGGCCTATGTTGAGGTAAAAACAAAAATTCCCTAAGCCTTTTCCGTGAATCAGAGAAGTCCTGACCTTCCCACTTAAAATGTTCCCTCATAGAATGAAGAGTCTCTGAAAAGAAAAATCCTCTGGAGGAGAAGCAGAAGGAGTGGAATCTTCTGCATCAGAATCAGAATAAGGAGTGTACTCCTGCAAGTCTTCAGCCGAAGACTCTGAAACATCCGAAGCCTGTTAAAAACTTTCCAACTCTGGCTCCACCCTAGGCCTCTTATCAGGAGGGGGCAAAGAACCTCTAATCAGAGTAATCAAATCTTCTGCCATTTTAAGCATGTGCCTCTTAGGCACAGACCCTGCTGAACTAGGACTGACACCAACAGAAGCTAAACCTGGCCTGCCTCTGGAAGAAGCCTTTGAAACAGAAGGAGAGGGTCTAACCACCCTGGGAAGGGAGGGGAGTACAGAAACCTGAGAAGCCCCTTCAGCCTGACCAGCCTCGTGAGAGGCCACATCATGCAAAACCAAAGTCTCCCCCTGAGACTCCAGAGAAGCCTCCATCGGAACCACCGGTTCCACTGAAGCCTCTAAAGAACCGGCGTCCGGAACGGATGACTCATCTTGCCTGGGTTTAACCGCTTTGTCTTAGCGCTTCTTCGTGGAAGCGGGCGTCGGAGTATCCGACGGCATATTATAATTGCACCGCTTACCGAAGACCAGCCTAGCACAATCCAACCGTCGCTTAATAGTGCGCTTATTAAACCTAGCACAAAAGTGACACCCAACTACGTCGTGCTCAGGCCCCAAACAAGGAATGCACAAAGAATGATAATCCCTATGCGGTATCTGCTTCCCACAAGAAATACAATTATTCACTTTTTCTGACATCCGGTAATACACTGAGGCAAGAAAAAAACAAAATATTCCCCAACGGGGTACTTAGCCAACTTGGATTCGGTCTGAAACTCCGCACTCGAAAAATTTCAGAACGCCGAACGGCACTTGCAACGCTGCTTCTGCATCGGACCATGCGGCAAAAAAGACTGGGGATATGACGTCGGTCATGCGCTTTTGTACCCTGACGTCCTGATGTCAGTTTTAAGCGCCTTGACCGACGTCAGCCTAATACTTTGGTATTCGGGCCGACCGAGGACAGCGGATTACCCTTATGTAAGGACTGCAGCAATGTGAGATGAAGAACATCTTACAGCACATACTGTATAGCAAACATAATGTGCTATAAAGGCAGACATCACAGTGATCATACACTAGTCAATTACATGTAAACCTCTTAGCACAAGAATTCTGAATAAATCAAACAATAATGGGGAGTGCTTAATGGTTAAGGTCTTTATATCACAGATATGATCACAGGTAAGTGGTTTTATTCTAGTTTCTAGTTATTGGTTAGGCCTGTAATAGTCTATGTAATAGTCTATAGACTGATAGCCTAAAATTTACATATGAATCTATGAGATGACAAAGGCTCAAACTCAAAGACAGTTTTTAAATACTGATTTTACAACCTTAGAAAGCTACTAGAATGGCAGATTTTGCTTTAGCATCCATTTTCTGAATTGTATGAAATCTGAAACTCAAATATCTATCACTTAATGACTTTAGTACTGAATGATTTTCCAGAAAGCCACAAATTTGATGGGAAACAAACAAAAAATGCATGGTAAAAACAAGGACATTCTGTAAAACTGTAGACAACTGGGAGTTATACTTTCATGTTCTTTTCACTCTAGAAGGCCATAAGCAACTGAGTATGTAGTGAGCATGATGACCTACCTACAAGCAGGCAATATAAGCTTACAAACTACCACTGTACAGCCAAAGCCAATTGTGGCTAAGAAAAAGGATACTGAAGTTTGCAGAGGTCACAGCAGACTGCAAACAGTGCTTGAACTGAAAACATCTTTCAAGACCTTAGCGCTAAACTAGATATCAGATGCTTTATGTCAAAGAATCAGTTTGTGTGATTTTTTTTTTTTTTAATAATAAACTTTCCATATGTTATATTTATTGATCTCAGTACTTTCCTGGGTATAACAATAACCAAGACAGGCATTCCTCTGATGCATTAAGATGTTGACAATCAAAAATACCTTGTCACCTGCAGCTAAAAGAAAGAAAAACTAAACTTCCAAGGCTATTTCATCTCATTTTGAACACTTTTATTGAATTATCACTTAAGACACAGGCAAATGTAACATTTTTAAAAGAAATAAAACCATATTAACATACTCCTTGTTACAAATATTATGCAGCACATGTTTTAAATACAACTATCGTTAACCAACATTATATACATTTCTCAATTCCTGCCTTTCTTTAAATCTCACTCCTCCTCCAAAACATTAATCTGCACGTATTGCTCCCACAGTTTCCATTTTTTTTACGTAATCTGCTCCTACCCTTTTCTAAAGACCTCCTTCCAGTTCTTGTCCGTCTGTTACAATATACAAAACTTTAAATACAGATGGTGAAGACTAGGATTTCCATTTTCTAGTAATAGCTTTTTGGTAGCCACTGCAATTAAATTTAGCAAGGACTTACCATCTCTAGGCAATTCAGAACTTGTATCCCAGCTCAACAGTTTGGTATAATGGTTAAGGTCTTCACCTCACAGGCACAAAGTACAGAGTTTGATTCTGCTCAAAGGTTATTGGCTAAGCTTACAATGGCCTTTCAGGGCATTTAGCCTAGTAGTCACCCATGAACTTATGAAACAAATTCATTTCCTTAGTTACATCCATCTGATCATCAAATATTTTTGACAGCATACACTGTAGGAAATTTTTGAAGTTTACCAACTCATTACTCTTTAAAACATATGTTCCCAGTTACCTCCTTCATCCCTATCACATCTCCATTTACCATCTACCTGAGGAAAAATTATTTGGATTTGCTTGGAGTATAAAAATACCTATGCAAAAACCTCCAAGTAAAAATCCTAAATCTTCTAGACATACGTAGGAGGCATACATATGAAAGATCATAGTTTCCTTGTGAATTGCTTATCCAATCTCTCTCCCTAATTTTTTATAACTTCCTCTGATTGATTTCTATAGTTATTATTTGATATTTTATGTCTCACTAATTATTCATTTTTTAACAGCAGCTTCTGTTTTAGTTTCAGCTGGTCATTCACTTAAGATTCCCCTATGCTTTTATCATTGCCTATACTCTGATATCAATCCCTGACATGGAAGACAGTCTTTAGCCTGCAGTACAAGTAACTTCTTGGCCTCTTCCCATTCTATTACCTTTCCCTCTGTAATTATTTGCTCCCAATACCTTGGTTCCCCTTTGCCAGTTTTCTCCAATAAATTTCAGCACCCTCTTGGCGATTCTCTGCAACATTAATTGCAGTCATCCCTATCTGCAAAATCTCCTTTCTTCATTCTTACGTTGGCTTAGTTCTTGGAATACTTTCTGCTACTTTATGAATATAATATTATACATGGTTGTTATTCTCCTGAAGGATCTGCATCCAAAATATCTGTATTTCTTGAATTTCCCCTGGTTTCATCATCATCCCTTTCCACTTTGAATTACAACTTTCTGTTTTTGTTATGTATATAAGCCTTTCTAGAATATCCCTTCAAATCAGGTAATCTTAAACCATCTTGTTTTGTTGGGAGGATCATCTTATCCAACGTGACTCTTCCCCTCCAAGATAAATTAATTCAACTTAATAAGAAGTTATGTACCTACCATAACGTTCCATGTTAGTTGTCTTCTCTCACCTTCTTTCTTGCTGGATGGGTCCGGAGCCGATCCTCGGCTTCAACTCGGCCACTTACTAAAGCTCGAGAGCTAATTTTACCGGCTCGAGGCAACCCTATATCCCATGATGCTAGGCAATAACTCCCCAGATCTTGTTTGGAAGCTGAAAAACCTAGCATAGGCCAATAAAACAAAAATCCTCCAACTGGAAGGAAGAGGAAGAGGGATAAAAACCTCCAAGATAATTATTTACACTATATATATATCCTAGGACACCTCGATGGTGAAACAGGGGAATATAAGGTCCCTTCAAAGAAGGGAAGATCTTCTCGGTCTGTCCAGGCTAGGGGGGATGGTGGGTGGGACGCAAGAAAGAAGGCGAGAGAAGACAACTAACATGGAACATTATGGTAGGTACATAACTTCTTAATGTTAAGTTGTCAATCTCGCCTTCATTCTTGCTGGATGGGACCGCATCCCTAGCACCTTCACCCTGGGTGGCTCATTGGAACAGACTCTTGAGAACGATGGAACCAAATTTTGCTCTGTCCCTGGAGGCCATGTCCAATTTGTAATGTGAAACAAAGGTATGAGGAGAGGCCCATGTGGCTGCCGCACAGACAGTGTCTATCGGTAGTCTAGCTTGAAAGGCTGTAGATGTAGCTAGTGCTCTAGTTGAATGGGCTTTTGGCTTAGAAGTTAATTCTCTACCTCTGAGTTGATAAATAGATGTAATCACAGAAGACAGCCACCTAGATAGGGTTACCTTAGATACAGGAAGGCCTTTCTTATTTTCTGCATACGATAAAAACAGTTGATCAGACTTCCTTATTTGTTTGGTTCTATCCAAATAGTATCAGAGCTGGCGGTGAACATCTAGATAATGTAGCTTTTGCTCCACTCTATTAGTATAGTTTGGGAAAAAAACTGGGAGATCAATTGAATGATTTAAATTTGTCTGCGAAGCCAACTTGGGTAAGAAGGATGGATTAGTCCTTAGAGAAACTCTGTCTTTATGGAAGATTAAGTAGGGAGGATGAATGCAGAGGGTGTGAAGCTCAGATACTTTCCTAGCAGAAGTAATGGCGACTAGGAAGAGTGTCTTCCAGGAAAGAAATTTCAATGAACAAGAGACCGCCGGTTCAAAGGGGGGAAGAATCAAGGATGTTAAGACTAAATTAAGATCTCACTGAGGTGGAGGGTCTTTGATCGGAGGCTTAAATAAAAATACACCTTTAAGGAAAGCTTTGCAAAGCTTATGGGACATGATGTTGTGGTCCGATAAGACTATATGAAAATTCGATATGGCTGCCAACTGAACTTTTACTGTAGAGGCAGAAGACCCTGAATGAAAAATTTCGGCTAGGAAGTCTAAGACCGAATGAATTGGGGCAGTAAAGGGACCTATATTCCTTGTCTTTACCCAGAAGGAGAAACGTTTCCATTTACTAGTGTAAATCCTTCTGGTGGAAGATTTAAGGGAAGCTACTATGATATCCCGGACGGGATTAGAAATCATAGGAAGCCTGGCTAAAGACGGAAGTGGAGCAATCAAGCAGTGAGGTTGAGAGAATGTAGGGATTGGTGCAGCTGCCCCGACTGATGGGTCAACAGATCTGGAGCTGGGTCCAGATGCTAAGGCTGTACCAAGAGATAACGATGTAGGAACGGAAACCATATCTGTTGAGGCCAATAAGGGGCAATGAGAATCAACTTGGCTCTCAAGGTGGTTGCTTTCTGAATTACTTGTGGGATTAGAGGAAAGGGTGGAAAGGCATAGAGAAGTCCCCGAGGCCAATCTTGGACTAGAGTGTCTCTGAGGGGATGGCCTGGAAGGGGGAAGAGGGTGAAGAAGTCACGGCATTTGCTGTTTTGGGGTGTAGCAAAAAGATCGCAGCAAGGAAGGCCCCACTTCTGAAAAATCTCTTCCGCCACAGATTGTTTGAGAGACCACTCATGCGGCATGAGTATGGCTCTGCTCAACCTGTCCGCTATGAACTTTGACTTCCCGGGGATATGCGTTGCTATCAGAAACCGCTGAGAGGAGATCGCCCATTGTCAAAGTCTGAGTGCCTCTCGACACAGGGGATAGGACTTGGTTCCACCTTGCTTGTTGATGTACCACACTACGGACATATTGTCCATTTGAATTGCAATAGTTCCTAGGGGAAGAGAGTAGTGGAGGGCTTGCAACGTTAAAAGCACTGCTCTCATTTCTAGGACATTTATGTGCAGGTGGCTCTCAAAAGGTTGCCAAGTGCCATGGACCATCCTGCCCTGAAAATGCCCCCCCCTCCCACCCGATCAGGAAGGCATCCGATGTCACCGTGGCGACCGGGGGAGGAGGAACAAAAGGTCTAACTGATGGACTTGAGGGGACAATATCCACCAGGACAGATGATTTTTGCAAGTTCGAGTTATCATGATCTTCTGGTGCATGGGGAGTTGCTGAAAGGACCATTGGGTAAACAGCATCCACTGAAGACGACGCATGTGAAAACGCGCAAGGGGAAGAAGTGTTATGGCGGCTGCCATAAGACCCAATACTTTCACGACATACCTGGCCTGAATTTTGTTGCACTGAAGAAGAACCTGAACATGATTTTGAATATCTAGGACTCTTTGGTCTGTTAACTTTGCTGAAAGTTGTACGGTGTTCAAGTTGGCGCCTATGAAGGTAATAGGCTGACAAGGCAGACTTTTCGAAATTTATAGAGATTCCTAGCCCTCTGCAAATGTGAATGGTGTAAGTTCTGGCTTGGAGCAGTTGATGCCTGGTGGTGGCAGTGAGGAGCCGGTCGTCTAGATATGGAAACACCTGGAATCCTTGCCGTCTCAGGTGAGCCGTAACCGCTGCCATACATTTGGTGAACACTCTGGGGGCTGTAGTGAGATCAAAGGGCAGGGCTCTGAATTGGTAGTGACTGGCCCCCAGCCGAAAGCGGAGAAACCTTCTGGAGTGCCTGTGAATTTTGATGTGATAGTACGCATCCTGAAGGTCCACTGAGCACATCCAATTGTCCTTGCCCAGAAAGGGCAGAATGGACTGAAGCATGACCATCCGAAAACTTGTTTAGTTTGCTGAGATCTAATATTGGTCTCCAGTCCCCTGTCTTTTTCGGTACCAAAAAGAACCTTGAGTACATTCCGGATCCTATTTGGTCTGCTGGGACTGGCTGGATGGCTCTTTTTGCTAGCAGTTTGATATTTCTGATACTGCTAGTTCCCTTAGACCGGGTGGAATGTCTGGAAGGGTTCCCCGTTTGCTGAATTGGGGTTTGGATAAAGGGAATTTTGTAACCCTCGGATATAATAGACTGTACCCATTTGTCATGAGTAAGGGAAAGCCAGGCTATTGGGTACAGCGACAATCTTCCCCCGACTGCCTCCGAAGGTGGACAATCGGGCAACATCTCAGGGATGCTGGAAGGGTTTGTCAGAGAGAGTCTCTCTGCTACCCTGGTTCTGTGGACCCCTCTGCCCCTAGGGCGGCGTCTGTTGTTGTTACCCCCTCTGCCTCTGGGGGTAAATTGACCTCTTGCGTCAGGCGTGACTCCTTGAGATTTGCGAAACCACATTTTCCCACCCATCTGACCTTTAGGGTATGGTCTTGAAGGGGTGGAGAAACGGACTCCTACGGCAAAAAGAGTCTTGCCATCTTGTTCGCATCTGGTCAAGGTGTCTTTCACTTGAGGTCCGATCAAAGCTGAACCATCAAAAGGGGAATTTGTGAAGGACACCTTGAAAGGATCCGCAAAATTACACAGCCGCATCCAGGGATGATGCCTTAAGGCCACTCCTGTGCCTGCGGCCCTACTCGCTCCATCGGCTACATATGAAATTAGACGCATGGAAGAGTTAACAACCGAGTTCAGGGTTCCAAGCTGTGAGTTTATTTTATCCTGGGACCCAGCAGCTGATGGATCCTGTGAGACTTCTCCCAACTCTTTGAGAATATCTCTCTGAAGGCAGGTGAAGTGACACAAGTAATTCAGCGACCGCATGGCAAAGGTCGCTGAAGAAAACATCCGCTTACCGTACCTATCCATGGTCCTAGAATCCTTATTAGGAAGATGGATAGGTACTGAAGGATCAGCTAGTTCCTTCTTGGTGGCTGCAGCCACCACCATGGCATCCGCTGGTACACCTTTAGTTAGGAATTGCTTGTCAACTGGTGCTGTGATGAATTTTGATGGCCTCCGAGGGGTGGGTTCCACCGAATCTGGGGCCAACCACGCCTTCCGAGCCACCACTTCCATAAAGGGGTCGAAAGGCGGAGACACCCAGGAGGTGGAGGGTCGAGAACCAAACGCCTCCAGGTACACCGACTTGTCCTCGGAAGGATTAAGGGAAGACCAGTTCCCCCTCTGCTTCAGGATTTCTAGGATGTCTGAGAAAGAGACATCCTCAGAGGGGGACTTTGGGGATCCCTCCGACTCATCCAAGTCGGTGTCAGATGTAATGGACTCAGGGGAGTCCACATGCTTCCTCTTACATGTCCTCTTACGTGGAGGCTCCGCTGACAAGTCAGGAGAAACCTCGGAAGAGGAAGAAATTCCCAGTGGGGAAACCTGAGGTGTTGGATCTCTGGGTCCGGGAGCAAAAGAGTGGGAAGAGACATCAGCAGGCACTGTAGTGGGAGGAGCTGATGGAGCTGACCGTTGCCAGGCCGCACCGACAGGGAAGGCTCCGAAGCAGATGTCGGGGCTGAGCTCACCAGCGCAAACATTCCGAGAGGGAGAATGGGGTCGGACAATGGTCCGATGCCACTCAACCCTCGGAGCAGACGAGAGAGATCAGGCGCCCGGATCCGTCCACTGAAGGTATCAAGGAGGAGATCGGAGCGGAAGACAAAGGAGCCGAAGGGGGAGGTATCGGCTCCGATGCCACTCTGAGGGAGAGTCGAAGGAGGAAATTTAGGTGGAGTCGTAATAGCTACCATCTGATGAGATGGGCTAGAGATCATCTGGGCCAATGCCTGAGACTTTAACAGCCTGCTTACCACTCTCTCAAGGTTGTGATCTGAAAGTCTGGACGACCGAGAAGATCGGCTCCGATGGCTCCGCTCCGAGAGCAAGGGAGACCTCGGAGCCGAATGGATGGACTCCAATGAAGGGGATCTTGACCTCTTCTTAGATGGAGCTAACGAAGCCGAGGACACGTCGGCTCCAGCCGGAGCCGACAGTGAAAGCATGGGCTCAGAGGTATCGGCACCGAGTGGTGCCGAGACCGGAATCTGTGACTCAAAAGGATCGGCTCCAGCCAGAGCCGATCTAGGCACAGACAAGGAGCCAGCAGCTGATGGCTTAGTAGTTGGAGCCGACGGTTTTGCTGGTTTCGAGGGCCTCCCCCACGGAGACTTAGTTGGGGAGCCCTCAGGCTTTAACAAGCCCCTCAATATAAGTTTGTTCCTGTGCTCCTGCAGGACTCTTGGACTGAATGCATGGCATACTGAACAAGAGTCCTGCGGGTGCAGGGGTCCCAGGCAGTAAACACAAGAAGTGTGACCATCTGTCAAGAGACATTTTCTGACAGCACGAGTCACACTTCTCAAAGCCTGAGACCTTAACTTCTTTAGGTTCCTTCGACATAACAGTGTCGAGGGTTCCCAAGTAACAAAAACAACAAACACACACACACAGACACTTTTAAGTTATAAATTAGCAATAAATTGTTAATAGGGATACTGACACAACCAAACACTCACAGGATCCCTAAGAAAAAATTGGAAAGGGGCAGACTTAAGTCCTAACTTAAGTGGAAGGGTGGGATATAAGGAATAAAGAGGGAAGGTATATAAAAAGTAATAAAGTTAAGGGTAGTTACTTACTAAGAAAGAAATAACTATAAATTAACTCAAAAAGGGTGATTGAACTATCAATCTGAAAGACTTACCAGGAGCCGGTAAAAACACCTGCATTAAAGCGGCAAACGAGATCTGGGGAGTTATTGCCTAGCATCATGGGATATAGGGTTGCCTCGAGCCGGTAAAATTAGCTCTCGAGCTTTAGTAAGTGGCCGAGTCAGAGCCGAGGATCGGCTCTGGACCCATCCAGCAAGAATGAAGGCGAGATTGACAACTTAACATTTATTGTTTATAACACCTCCAATGGTTGATAAAAATACGTCTGAGCTGTACATAAAACTAAAGGGAATAAAATATCTTCACTGCTTGTATCTTGCTAACTATATCCACAAACCAGACCTTCCAGTTTCTCAGTTTTTATATTACCTCTTTAGTTACCTCCTACAAATGCTTGGCTGCCATAACAGGATAATTTTTAATCCATACCCCTAAATACTTCATTTTATTGTGTCTCCATAAATATGGGTATTGCTGGACCAATTCATGTGTGGGTACATAGTTTACAGCTATAGCCTTTATTTTATCTTCTTTAATTTTATATTCCAAAAAAAACTTAAAACTATTTCAATGCGTTCCACAGTACTGAGATGTCCTTTTCTGGTTTAATCAGGTACAAAGTAATACAGTCTACAAATAAAGTCAACTTTTCTGGATTACCATACCAAGTATATCCTTGAATTATTGAGTCCCTTATCTTCTTTGCCAATGATTAAACACAACTTAAATCAAGGGGAAAGATAACACCCCTGCTTAATTCCTCTATTTAGGCACAACTTGTCAGAAAGGAATCCTCCAACTTTAATTTCTGCCTCTGATCCCTCATAATTAACCGTATTATTGTATCAGGAGTGCAAAAGCTTCCATTTACAGCTTACTATGCTGAATGCTTTCTCTGCATCAAAACCTATCAAAAATAGTGGTATTTTTTTACACACTGCTTCCCTCTGGATCATCACTGTTCTATTAATGTTGTCAAATTTTTGCCTCCCCTCCAAAAAACCACATTGATCTATATCAATCCATTTTGGAAAAACCTTTGCCATTCTTTTACCCATTACAAACACTGTACAATAATGGTTTAAAAATGAAATGAGCCTATATGAAGCTGGGTCTAATTCATCTTTACCATATTTAGGTATTACAGCCACCACAGCTTTCTTCCAGGATAGTGGTGGTTCCCTCCTTTTGAAATAGTTATGGATCTTCATCTGTCTTCTCTCCTACAGGTGTACCATCTATTCTGAGAGCCTTTCCTACAGACTGACTTGTGTGTCATATCTCTTTCATTTCATCTCTTCATACCCTGTTAATTGTTGAGCCTCATCTACCTCTAACCTTGGCATACTTAAGACTTCCAGAAGTATTTCCACCTGTGTTCTCTTGTGATTTTCACATTTTTTTATAGAATTTTTCATAAACTTTAAGCAATATATCTAATACCTTTTCTACCCAATGCAAATGGTGCCACTTTTCCTAAAGGTTTGTTCTCAGACTTGCATAGTGCTATTGCTACATCTCTCTGGCTTTAAGTTCTCTGTTGACAGAACGATGAGGAGGAATGCAAATAGCAAATTTTTAACAATACTATCTGGCACTAAAACTGAATCCAGAACTGTGTTATCAATTCAAATTACTGGCAAAAGCCATGTGACATAATAGTTACAGCTGGAAACTACAGAATGGTTAAGTAATGCATGGCTATAGCATTCATCACCTAGCATAA
Organism: Protopterus annectens; assembly: GCF_019279795.1. Classification (NCBI taxonomy): domain Eukaryota; kingdom Metazoa; phylum Chordata; order Ceratodontiformes; family Protopteridae; genus Protopterus; species Protopterus annectens. The sequence continues at coordinate 1,126,340,044 of NC_056743.1, forward strand.
AATTAGTTAAAGAGCATGTTGCTAGATGAAGAAAATGAGGCTGCCCATATGCAGGCATCCCATATCTAAAAGGCCTGCCTTCAAGGTGAGGAACTATACCATACATAACAGGCAAGAACATCTCTCTATGCTTCGAACTGTGAGGAACCATACCATACATAACAGATAAGAATATCACTCTATGCTTAGAACTAACACATACTGCCCAAAAGAACAGAGCAACATCTCTTGACCAGCTATGGAACTAAACTATCCAAAGGCAGCTACCATGGATGCTAGCTTTCCATCATCATCCTACCACACACAAATTCTCTTGAATAAACAAGGTCTTTCAGCACTTTGCCACTGTGGGGCATTAGGGGAATGTGCTTTATTAGCTGTGAGCACAAGTTACTGGTCAAGTATTCTTAACCTTCTCTCAGATGGGCTTACAAGCCAGGACCAAATCCGATTAATGACAACCCCACACCACATCTGACAACACAACTGAAAACAATTCAACTTTATTTCAATACATATTCATCTGCATTGTATCAATCAGCATACTCCTGCAGATAATCACCATTTGCCCAGAGCACACAGAACCACCACTATCACCTTCCTCTTGCTCAGAGGGTACACATAAATCCAGCATAACAGACTGAAAGCGTAGAAGCCATCTATAATAAATTTAACAATGCTATCTACAAAGAAAGAGCCCAAAAAATCCTCACAGTAGCTGTTCTCACAGTCTTCCTCTTTACTATATTTTTGTTAATTCTGTAAAAAATAAATAAATAATAGGTGTGTACTAGGCTAATGGTCCTGGAGCCTTTACAAGCCTAGCCCATAGGATTACCCTCTCATCATGCCACCAGACCTTAGTTCCCAGTGCCTCTGTCGAGTAGAGCCACTGCAGTGACCCTGGGGTGAATTTTCTATTTCCCATCCACTCATCAAGATTTTTCTTGAAGAGGGCCAGTAAGGTGCTCTGTTTAACATGTACAGGAAGTCTATTCCATAGCATGGGCATTCTCTGGGTTATGAACCTGTCCCTCCATCACGTTCTGTTGATTGTGATAATGAGGTTGAGGTCTCTGGAGTATGCGGTGCAGAAGGATTGGGATTTCCTTAGACGGAGCATTTCTAACAGAGCTGGGTCAGACATGGCTTTGTAAGTCAAGAAGAGATCACCTCTAAGTAGGCGATATGAGACAGAGAATAGTTGGAGCTTTTTGAGTCTGTCCATATAGGACAAGTGTTTAAGGCCTAGGATCTTCTTTGTGAGGTACTTTTGTGGCCTCTCCAGTTGCTGCAGGTGTCTAGTGAGGTACATGCCAAATGGGGCATTGTACTCAATGATTGGCCTAATGAAGGTAGAGTAGAGGGAGACAATGACCTCTTTCTTCTTGGATGCAAAACCCTTAGAAATGAGATGTGCCACATAGGACTTTCTGACCACAGTGGCAATGTGGTGGTCAAAAGAGAGGTTGCTGTTAACCTGTGTTCCCAGATCTCTTATAATGCCTTCCATGTTCAGTGGACTACCATCGATGTGGTAATTCACAGGACTGTTTTTTTTCCCAAAGGGGATGACGACACATATTTTGGCATTGAGCTTAAGGCCATAGTTCTGACACCAGTCATTGGTCTCAGCGAGGCCTTTCCGTAGGATGTCAACATCACTTGGGGAGTTAAAAATGGCTCCCAACTTGCAATCGTCTGCGAACTTTGTCAGCCAGAGTCCCTTTGTGTTGGCCTGGACTTCTAAGTAGTAGACACCAAACAGGAGAGGACCCAGGACCGATCCCTCTGCGACTCCACTTGTGACTGGTCAGCAGTCTGACTTGGAATCAACTACTTGGAATCAACTACTTTCACACAGTGGGTTCTATCTGTGAGCCAATTTGCAACCCACCTAGTGATATAGGGGTTGATGCCTAGCTTAGTGAGATTTTCTATGATTTCTGAGTGGGGAATAGTATCAAAGTTCTTGGCCAGATCAAGGTAGGCTGTATGAACCACCTTGCCTTCATCCACACCTCTGGTGATTGACTCAAAGAAGTCAACCAAGTTGAGCAGGCATGATCTACCCTTCACAAAACCAAACTGTGTGGGATCCAGAGTTTGGAGATTCCCTATATCCTTGTTTATTAGGTCCATTATGATGCGTTCCATAGCTTTGCATATCAGGCTTGTCAGGCTAATGGGGTCTGTAGTCATTCCTCCTTTGTGGAGAGCGATGACTGTAGCAGTGCTAAATTTGGTAGAGACAAAGCCTGAGGTGAGGCTGTGACTGAACAGGGCCACAAAGGTGAGGCGCCATTTCACTCTGTAGTTCATATAGAACACAGCCAGGGATATTGTCAGGTCCCATAGAAGCTGTATTCTTGGCCTTGGATAGTGCTGTTTTAACCTGTGCAGTGGTAATACTGGGTGCCTGGCAATCTACTGGTATTGTGAGGGGTAAAGTTGGCACTGAATCTGTCAGCCAGGATATTGGCAATATCTGTTGGCTTGGTATAGAAGGTACCATTGTGCAATAGCTCAGAGCAAATCTGGGTATTGACGTGGAGATTCTTTACTTAACTATAGAAGGCCTTGTGGTTGTCTTTATCTGCTGCAATTCTGTTTTCATAGCTAGCTTTAGAAGATTTGATGAGAGATCTCAACTTTTTGTTGAGGCCGATAAGGGAGTTTTTCCACTCTTGGGACTTCACCTTACTCCCCATCAGTTTCCTCCACCTCTTGTAAAAAGAAGTTATGTCTTACCATAACATTCCATCTGTGTTGTATATCTTCATTCATTCATTACTGTTAGGACTTTGGTTCTGTCCCAAGTTCACGCCAGCCAAAATCTCTCAGCTAAGACCTACCCACAATGCCTCTCTCAGCCTCTTCAGATTGAGTTTGCCCGCCATTATAGTACAGAAGTAATAATAGTCACAGTAGGAGGCTCTGTCTGACTAATAAGAAAATTCTAAAGTCCAGCAGGAGTCCAGGTATGGGGAAGGAGGGCGGGAAGTAATGAATGAATAAAGATATACAACCCAGATGGAACGTTATATAGAAGTTATGTACTCACCATAACGTTCCATCTGAGTAGATACTTCATTTGTCTGCAACCTGTGGGTGTCGGATCCGATCCGGCAGCTTTCCAAGCTCCAAGATCCGAGCTCCTAGCTCCTCCCCCTACCCATAATCCCCTAGTACCAACCACATTACCTCAGATCGTTTTTTTTGCCTCACCATCTCGAGACAGAAACCAACTCCAAATGATCAGAGAATTTTCCCGAGGTTCGAGGGATGGCAGGGGGGAAGTCGGTTGCAGACAAATGAAGTATCTACTCAGATGGAACGTTATGGTGAGTACATAACTTCTATATCCGAAGTAGTTACTTCATTTGATCTGCAACCTGTGGGACAGAGTCCCCAGCTAACCTATAGAACCTGGGTGGTCCTTACGGAAGGATATTCCGAAGCACCGCGGAGCCAAAAGAAGCCCTACTTCTGGAAATGATATCCAGTTTGTAATGAGAAATGAAGGTATGAGATGAGGACCAGGTAGCTGCTGAACAAATATCGTCTACTGGAACCCTAGACCAAAAGGCTGTTGCGGTAGCTACAGATCTTGTGGAATGAGCATGGACGCCAACCGGAGCTGGCTTCCCAGATGAGGTATATCCCAGCATAATGCACTGACAGATCCAATTTGCTACAGTCACCTTAGTAATTGCCTTGCCCATGGCTGATTTTGCATACGACACAAACAACTGGTCCGACTTGCGAAACTCTTTAGTCCTGTGCAAGTAAAAACGCAGTTGTCTGTGCACATCCAATTTGTGCAATGTATATTCTCTTCTTTGTTGTGAAAATTTGGGAAAAATACAGGAAGATTTATTGATTGATTAATGTTTGATTCTGTAACCACCTTAGGCAAGAAAGACGGGTTAGTCCTGAGGGACAATCTATCTTTGTGAAAAATAAGGTACGGAGGTTTAATACACAGAGCTTGTAGTTCTGAAACTCTCTTGGCTGAAGTAATAGCCACTAAGAAAGCAGTTTTCCAAGACAAGAATTTTAACGGAACTGAGGCCGCTGGCTCAAAAGGTGGTCTCTTTAAGGCTTGTAAGACCAGAGTGAGATCCCACAGGGGCACTACAGTCTTGACAGGTGGTTTCAAAAGAAAAACGCCTCTTAAGAAGGTTTTGCACAACTTAGTAGATGCTAAGGAACCTATGCCGTCCCCCACATGAAAATGGGAGATGGCCACCAACTGCACCTTGATTGTGGAGGCACTTGCTCCCTGTCTAAAAAGCAAAGAAAGGAAGTCCAGAATAGTTGGAATAGGAACAGTAAAAGGGTCCAATTCTTTATCTTTGGCCCAGATGGAAAAACGTTTCCATTTACTGTTGTAAAGTTTCCTGGTAGATGGTTTATGAGCCGCCACCAGAATGGCCTTAACGGGGGATGAGATACCGGGAGTCCTAGCCATTAATGGAACTGGATCAACCAAGCAGCATGTCTGAGATTGACCAGGTTTGGGGTATGGCATCTCGCTGGGTGCGAGATTAGGTCTGGACTGGGATCCAGAATCCATGGGGGAGCCACACAGTGAGACCGCAGAAAGGGGAACCAGATCTGTCGAGGCCAGAATGGGGCTATGAGGATAACTCTGCTCCCCAACCAACAGGCTTTCTGGATGAATTTCATCATAAGTGGGAGGGGGGGATAAGCATAAAGAAGTCCGGGAGGCCAAGCATGGACTAGAGCGTCTCTGGGGGTCTCCCCTCTGGGGGGGAACTATCGCAAAGTACTTGCTGCATTTTGTGTTTAAAGGAGAAGCGAAAAGGTGCTTGTGAGGCTGACCCCATTTGTGGAAGATCTGCTTCGCAACAGATGGATTGAGAGACCACTCGTATGGAGTGAGGAACACTCGACTTAGCTTGTCCGCTAATATGTTGGACCGCCCCGGAATGTGCGTTGCTATCAGAAAGCGGTTGGTGGAAATCGCCCATTCCCACACTCTCATGGCTTCTCGACACAGGGGATAAGATCTGGTCCCTCCTTGTTTGTTTATATACCAGACTACTGACATGTTGTCCGTCTGGATTGCAATAGTCCCTATGGGAAGAAGGTCGTGGAGAGCTTGCAACGCTAAAAGCACCGCCCTCATCTCTAGGATGTTGATATGTAATGCGGTCTCTAGGGGAGTCCATGTGCCTTGAACGGATCTGCCTGAACAATGCCCCCCCACCTGAGTCAAGAAGCGTCCGTGGTCAACGTGGCTTTGGCCGGAGGAATTACAAAAGGTCTCCCTTCTCTGAGTTCCTGGGCCTGTAACCAACACAGAAGGGAGTCCCTGCACACCTTGCTCAGGGGAATTGGCATGCATAATGGGTGGATCGACAGGGACCATTGGACTTGAATGGTCCATTGTAAAATGCGCATTCGAAGACGAGCATGAAGAGAGAGACCGATCTCTGCTGACATAGACCCCAGTGCCCTCAGGACTAACTCCGCTGGAGGAGCAGGGCTCCGAGGAAGGGCTAACACTTGGAATGACAAGCTGTTCAGCCTGGCTGACGTTAGAACAACTTTGGCGATTTGTGTATCTAACCTGGTCCCTATGAATTCTAGGGCTTGAGTGGGGCACAGGCAGGATTTCTGCACGTTTACTGAGATGCCTAGGTTGTGGGCCAGAGACAGAGCATAATCTCTCGCCACACAGAGCTGATGCTTGTTGGTTGCGGTGAGGAGCCAGTCGTCTAGGTAAGGGAAGACCTGAATGCCCTGGAGTCTCAGGTGGGCTGCAACCACTGCCATGACCTTGGTGAACACTCTGGGGGCTGAGGTGAGGCCGAATGGTAGAACTCTGAAATGATAATGACTGGCTCCGAGCCGGAAGCGGAGAAACCTCCTGGATCGTTTGTCCATTAATATGTGGTAATATGCATCCTTGAGGTCTAGCGAGCACATCCAGTCGTTCTCCCACAGCAGGGGGAGAATAGATTGGAGAGTGACCATCCAGAACTTTTCTTTGGGTATGAACAGGTTCAGGGCGGAAAGGTCTAAGATGGGTCTGAGGTCCCCCGTTTTCTTTGGCACCAAAAAGAACCTGGAGTAAAAATCCAATCCGGACTGGTCTGGGGGGACGGGCTGGATGGCTCTTTTTCTTAGCAGCTTTGAAATTTCCAAAGTCGCTGCCTCCCTCTGATCGGGTGGGACATCGGGGAGGCATTTGGATTTGGGGGGAAGGTTTATGAATGGAATCGAGTAACCTCTGGATATGATCCGAGCACCCATCGATCTGTTGTAAGGGACTCCCAGTTTGACAGGTGCTCCGACAATCGCCCCCCGACTGCCTCCAGAGAGGGACAGCCGGGCAAGCCCTCAGGGCTGTTGCGCGGGTCTGTCTGAGAAATGTTCTCTAGACCCGAAATTACGTGGCCCCCCACTGCCTCTGGGCCGGCGTCCACCTTGTCCTCCTCTGCCCCTGGAGGACGAGTGGTCCGCAGCAGGATGGGATTGCTGAGACTAACGGAACCACAGCTTCTTTTGTCCCCTCTGATTCCTGGAGAAGGATCTTTGGGGATTAGAGAAGTGGACTCCGACGGCAGACAGTGTCTTCCCGTCCTTTTCGCTTTGGACCAGCGTATCGCGAACAGTTTTGCCAAACAAGGCAGAACCGTCAAAAGGGGCATTCGCGAAGGACGCGTTGAAGGGGTCCGTGAAGTCGCACAGACGGAGCCAGGAGAGACGTCGCAAGACGACCCCGGCTCCGCTAGATCTAGCGGCTCCCTCCATTGCATGGGAGAGAAGCCGCATAGATTTTAGAGTGGCCATTCGAGTCTCAAAAACCTTTTTGTCTGGGACCGACATGGACTCTGGGGGGGCTGCAACGTATTCCTTAATCAAGTCTCGCTGTAGCCTAATAGTATGTGCCATATAGTTCAGCGCCTTTATGGAAAAGGTCACTGAAGCAAACATCCGCTTCCCAATCCGGTCAAGCGCTCTGGATTCCTTATCCGGCGGGTGAACCGAAGAACTCTCCTGTGCAAGTCTTTTTTGGTGGCCGCTGCCACCAACATAGCATCAACGGGGGTTCCTTTGGCCCAAGATGGTCTATCTGTGGGTGGGCTGAGGACCTTATCGGGGCACCTTGGAATTGGCTCCACGGTGTCGGGCTCCTTCCAAGCCCTGGTGGTAATTAAGTCCACCAGGGGGTCAGCCGGAGGGGACACCCAGGAGGTAGATGGGCCTGCCTCAAAGGCCTCCAGGTACATGGACTCATCAAGGGAAGGCTTTTGGGCTGACCACCCCCCTCTAATATGCAACATTTCCATGATGTCTCCAAAGGAGACATCTTCAGGGGGTGACCTTGGGGAACCCTCCGTATCATCTAAGTCCGTGTCTGCGGTAATGGACTCGGGGGAGTCCAGGTGCCTCCTTTTGCACCGATGTTTTCGAGGGACCTCCTCGGTGGGACTGTCCGAAGAGGGCTCGTCCATGGGTTGTTGTTCCTCCATGGGAACTAGCTGGAGGGCTTGGGCAGGCTGTCCAGATGGACGGATGATGGAAGACAGACCCTCGTAGAGTGGGGGTACGGGTGGATCCAAAGCCCGGGTCGGGGATCTGGAGGACCTCGACAGTACCATCTCCACTACCTCAAAAGCCGAAGGAGAACCACTCTCACCAGCCTCTGAGAGCAATCTCCTCAGATCCAAGGAAGGGATCGGGGTCGGAGCCGATGCAGTCGGCGCCGAGGCAGAGGTATGCTCCGACGCTAACAGCGCCGAAGACACAGCAACTCCCTCGGATCCGACGCTCAGCCCTCGGTCTCGAGAGCTTGGATCCGACAAGCTCGAAGGTATAGTCGGCGAAGAGACAACCGCTATTGGCGCCGACAGTTCCTCGGGTGTGAAAGGGCCTGGATCCGATGACTCTGAGACCCGAAAACGAGTCGGAGAAGGAGTGATCGGGGCAAATATGGGGCCTGCACTCCCCCCCAGAGGGGGGGGGGAGGCAAGAGCATCCCCATCTGCATTTGGGTCTGTAAGAACCGACACATCATCCTATCCATATCCGCTTCGGAGATGCTTCGGGTCGACCTAGATAAAGTAGTAGAGGCAGGCCGGGAGGGCCGCCTCGAAGATCTCGAGGGAGACCTATCTTCCTCCTCCGGCGAAAAACAGGGCGAACGGCGCCGAGAGGAGGGGGATCCGGAGACCCTCGAGGGAGATTTTATAATTTTGTTGGAGGAGCCGAAGGATGAGATTCGGCCCGCCTTTTATGGGACTTATGTCCATCCTTATCCTTGTGCCTCTTCTCTCTGAGGGAAGAGGCACTAGTTTCCCCAGAGCTCAAACCCGATGAGGGAGTCCTGGGTAGAGCTAAGGGGATAGCTGGCGCCGAAGCTGCTGAAGCAGCTGGAGTCGAACGGGAGAGGAAGAAGAAGCCAACTCCTGGGGGAGCTTTCCCGCCAGGATCAGCTTGTTCTTCCTATCCCGGAGTGCCCGGGGGATAAAGGCCGCACAGATTTGGCAGGCCTCTGACAAATGGGCTGCCCCCAGGCACAAAACGCACTGAGTGTGGCCATCAGCTGGAGAAAGCTTGTGGCCACACTCAGTGCATTTAGAGAAAATGGCCTTAGGCCCTTCTGACATCATTCACACACACACCCAAACACTAGGAGGGGGAGGGGAGTGAAAAAAAATTTAGTTATAAATTAAACAAAAGTGACTCAAAAACTAGCAGAAGAAGCAGAAAAGGGAAACTAACACACACACACGAAACTTTGAGAGAAAAATTGATTTAAAAACCAGCAATGATCTCACCCAGCCAGGAGCTCTTCACAAGGAAGTTTCTTTAGCCGCGGCAAACAACGATCTGAGGTAATGTGGTTGGTACTAGGGGATTATGGGTAAGGGGGAGGAGCTAGAATCTTGGAGCTTGGAAAGCTGTCGGATCCGACACCCACAGGTTGCAGATCAAATGAAGTAACTACTTCAGATGGTAAGACATAACTTCTTTATCTGATGTTGTAAATCTTTATTCATTCCTTACTGTTAGGACCAAGTCCCCAACTATTTGAGTCCTGGGTGGCCCTAAGGAACGACATTCCTGAGTACCATAGAACCAAAAGATGCTCGTCCACTGGAGGCCAAATCCAATTTGTAATGAGTGATAAAGGTATGAGGTCTTGCCCAAGTGGCTGCTGCTCAGTTATCATGCATAGAGGCTCTAGAATTAAAAGCCACTGAAGTAGCCATCAATATAGTAGAGTTAGCTTTTATTTTGGAAGGTAAGGACACTTTGTTTTGATGGCTCAAAGGTAGGTACCAGGCTACCGGCCCAAGGGCCTAAGTAAGCCTAGCCAACAAAGTTCCCTGGCTTACGCCAACCCAAGAAATTTAATTTCCTGTGCCCTTGTTGAGCAGATCCACAGAAGTGATCCTCAGGGTGTATTTCCTATTTCCCATCCACTCGTCAAGATTTTTCTTGAAGAGTGTTAATGGGGAATGTTGCTTGACATACATGGGTAGCTTGTTCCAAAGTATGGGAAGTCAATGGGAAAGGAATCTATCCCTCCAGCAAGCCCTGTTTATTGTGGTGACAAGGTTTAGGTCCCTAGGGCATGTAGCTCAGAGGGATTACGATTTCTTTAGGTGTAGCATGTCCAACAGCTCTGGGTTTGACATAGCTTTATATGTTAGGCAGAGATCACCTCGGAGTAGGCGATATGCTACAGAGTAAAGCTGGAGTTTTTTGAGATGATCAGTGTAGAGCATCTGTTTGAGGCCAGTAATTCTCTTTGTGAGGTACTTCTGTGGCATTTCCAGCTGCTGCAGATGTCTTGTGAGGTACATTCCAAAAGGGGCATTGTACTCTATAATGGGTCTGAGTGTCAAGTAGAAGGAAGCAATGACATCTTTTATTCTGGATGAGAACACTTTTGTGATGAGGTGTGCCATGTAAAAGGATTTCCTGACTACTGTGGCAATGTGAATATCAAAGGAGAGACTACTGTCCACCTGGGTCCCAAGGTCTCATCAAACATTCGGTGTTAAGAAGAATGCTGCCTATGTGGTAGTTCATGGGTACAGAGTTTTTACCAAAGGGGATGATAATGCACTTTTTGGCATTGAGCTTGAGGCCATGACTCTGACACTATGCATCTGTCTCAGTGAGGCCCTTCTGTAGGATGTCCACGTCATTCGGGAACTAGACTATAGCTTCTAGTTTGCAGTCATCTGTGAATTTCATTAGCCAGAGGCATTCTGTGTTAGCCTGCACTTCAGAGAAGTAGATACCAAAGAGGAGAGGTCCCAAGACTGAACCCTGTGGTACTCCATTTGTCACTGGTTGAAGTCAGATTTGGAATCTGCAACTTTTACAATGTGGGTTCTGTCAGTGAGTCAGTTGGACCCATCTTGTGACATAGAGATTTATACCTAGTTTAGTGAGTTTAGCTATAATTCCAGAATGGGTGATGGTGTCAAAAGCCTTGGCGAGGTCAAGATAAGCTGTGTGAATCACCTTATCCTTGTCTACGGTTTTGGTGAATGCCTCAAAGAAGTTGACCAGGTTCAGGAGGCAAGACCTGCCTTTCACAAACCTGAACTTGGAGGGGTCCAGAGTTTGGAGGTTACCAATGTCTTAATTTATGAATTCCATGATGATGCATTCCATGGCCTTGCAGACCAGGCTCGTCATGCTAATAGGGCGATAGTTCCCAGGTTGTGTGGATATATCTATATATATATATATATATATATATATATATATATATATATATATACACACACAAACACACACACATTATATATATCTATATCTATATCAATATACACACACACACACACACATATATATATATATACACATATATATATATATATATATATATATATATAATATATTTAGAAGTTATGTACCTACCATAACGTTCCATGTTAGTTGTCTTCTCTCGCCTTCTTTCTTGCTGGATGGGTTGGAGCCGATCCTCGGCTCCGACTGCACTGCTTTAGCTTAGGAACTCCTTTTACCAGCTCGAGGCAACCCTATATCCCATGATGCAAGGCGGAACTACCTCAGATCTCGTTTGGTAGCTAACCTACCCTGCTAAAGACTATCCTAACATAATTAGGAACACAAGTTCCTAATAGAAGTCCTCATATGAAGGCTCGGAGGAAACAACCTAATAGGAACTCTTCAAGATCTGTCCAGGCCAGGGGAAGGAGGGAGGGCCAAGAAAGAGAGAAGACAACTAACATGGAGCGTTATGGTAGGTACATAACTTCTAAATGTTAAGTTGTCAATCTGCTTCATTCTTGCTGGATGGGACAGCGTCCTAGCACCTGTATCCCGGGTGGCTCAATGGAACAGACTCTTGAGAACTGTGGAACCAAAACTGGCCCTATCTCTGGAGGCCAAGTCCAACTTGTAATGAAAGACAAAGGTATGGGGTGTAGCCCAAGTAGCTGCTGCACAAATGGTATCAATGGGTAGTCTATCCTGAAAAGCTGCAGAAGTGGATAGACTCCTGGTTGAGTGTGCTTTTGGCTTAGAAGATAGCTGTTTGCCCCTGAGAGAGTACACATAGGAAATAGTGGAAGTCAACCATCTGGATAAGGTCACTTTAGATACTGGAAGACCTATCCTGTTTTCT